>NC_090614.1:2124068-2139253 GCF_004359215.1 Bremia lactucae | reverse complement strand
ACCTTCCTCAGCACGTCGTGTATATGAGGTATTCGGAGGCACCTCACATTCACTGTTATGTGTGCGAATTGGCTAGGACTGAAGCAAAACTAGCTAGAGCACTCAATGGTCCGTTTAACGGCCGCACGTACTATCCAACACGGAAAGGTTAAATGAAAAAGGAGCGAGCTTCTAAGCCTTTCAAGAAGGCTTCCAACCAACGCTGAGACCTTCATGACCTCAACCGGAAAGCGATCGAACGTATGAGTTCGACCGTAGTCGGGCTAGCCGTAGGCGCAATGTTGTACGCTCTGCAAAAAGACGAAAAACATGCGTCTATCACCGGGAACCCTTCTCGGGCCACGTTAAGTTCATACAATATGAGCTCAACGTGGCCCGAAGAAGGCAACCTTGCTTCATCAGCAAGGCTCTCAACCGGCAGAGGTTCCGATAAAACATGGTTGTCAACAGTAAGAATTGTTGGGACAGAAGCATTTACATACTGCTGGCAGGCTGACAGATGAGAGTCGACCCAAAAGCCTAAAGATTAACATTTTTATTTCCAAGGCAAAGGCAAAAAAAAGGAAGGTGAATCCTCACTAAGATGGTTCGTCAAATGTTAACGATGCCATAGAAGCTTGTCGCATCGATTATCATGCGATGAAAGTGAAGTTTGGTATGTCCAACTTGGCTGGACGATAGGAGGACCTTAAGGAACTGTATTTATAATAAAGTGACCCATGTGTGTTTCAATTGTATGAAGTTCTTAAAAGCCGGCTTAGGCAAAACCTACGAGTAGCCACGTCCCGAATTCAGGGCTCGAGCAGAGCTTCTGGATTTGAAATTGGACAGCGCGACCTTCACGCTTATGCCTAGCACTCACGATACCTCGTGAGTCGAATCGTCAGTCATCCAATTGATGATCAAACTCACGTTACTGTGTTCATTAAGGGTCTTGCGGTCGGTCCTGTCAAGACCCACCTATTGATGCTCGAATTAGAGACGCTAGATAAAAAGCAATCTCTGTAGCGGAACAGCAGGACTTATGTCTTAATCAGACTTTCGTCCACTCGGGTGCTTATCGTCCACCGAGACGACAAAATGTCGGAGGTTCAGAATTGATGGACTTCTCGTAGAAGAGAGCAAGAAATCTCGCTCTACTAGTTACGATCAATTGCAAAGATGCAATCATTGACAAAAAACGTGCCACTACCCCTATTAGTATGATCCTTACGCCCAGTGCCAAGAAAAAATGAGCGAAACCGATCGACCACGCGCTAGAGCAACGGAGGACGCAAATTCGACGCCGTTACGATATCGCAACGGAGAGGCGGATCGTCAAAACAAGACTGTACAGTAGGCGCGGAACGCCCTACTGATCCAGCAACTAAAGAAAACTTGCAGGTTTGCCAAGGCCGGCATCGCGGATGACGCTGTCTCTATCTGCCCGTGCTTGATCATGGAGAAGCATCAATTACTGACTCGTTCTAAGTCGCCGCTGCGAAGTAATTATCGCACTGTCGGTGGTTCATAGAGTCCCGAGATCTGCTTTCGAGTCTTAAGTGTGCACCTCACAACAAATGCATGCGAGAAGGGCGACTACAGACATGGCGCGGGAATGAAGTATGACGTCGGTTGTTTTAGCTTCAAAAGTCGCACCCCCAGCGGAAGAAAATTGCTGCGAAGCAGGATCTGGGAAGTGGATATACTTCAGTTTCGCGAAAGGAATCTCCGAAAGCGAAGCTGACACGCGAGACCTCCAAGCCCACGAAAGATGGGTCTGCGTCTGCTATACACGCCCAATCCAATAAAACGAGCGGCAAGAAGGTGGCGGCTAGTCGGAAAGCAAAGCACTTTTAGGCGTACGGGAAAGGAGCTGCGGCCTCAAAAGCAAAGCCTACCTCATTAAGAGTCTTTTCGGGAGTATTAACGGGAACGGGAGAAAATCACTTTGAATGCTTTGCCTCCGACTCGGCAAGCGATGAGGACATGGAAAATGCGGGAGAAAGCGTCGTAAGCGTATGTGAAGGAAGGACGCACCTCACCTGTGAACATGGACATGGAACAGGAGCTTCCACAGGAGAAGGGGTCGGACGATGGGACTGCAACAGCACCCAGAAAATTAAATCCACATCATCAGTCCTCCGTTCCAACAACAAAACTCCCCGCTGAGCTGGCAAGGGGGAAGCTGACATGGAAGAAGTAGTTAAGATAGAGATGATGCACTTTTGGACTATGTGTGTTCCTCCCGACCATCCACATCCAAGAGGCTCCTCTCGTAGCAAAAAGTCTTCCCACTCCTGCTAAAGTGGATGTTGCACGTTGGACAACCCTCACGGACGTGAACATAGCACATGCGCTACTCCTCACGGGTCAAGCAACATATGCGACGGTGCAAATCGCCAACAGCGCGCTCGCCACGCCTACCCTCGCATTATTCAAGCCAGGATGTGAAGGACATTTTCACGTCGACTAGCATTCCAGCGTCTGATGAGCGCACACCAAGATCGTTGCAGCGCGACGTTTGTGCATGAGTTGTCTATCGTTTTGCCTCGCTTTGTGCGGGATTGCGCGAAGTGTTGTTTAATGGATTCAGGTGAATCGGGGTGACCAGCATTTACAAGACTTTACAAGGCTCATGACTTCAACTTTTATCCAATACTAGCGGTCCTACTCTCTTCGAATTGTCGCCTGACCACATAAGTTGGGAGAGCCGTTGCGTACACGGTCAGGCTTCATGCTGCTCAGTGTGGGTAACTGAGCAGGGACGAAATTATCCTGAAAATTCTAATTGAGGAGAAACTAATTAGGTTGACGCTCTAAACATGGTAAGCACAATTTAAAGTGGGGAGATATATAATGGCAACCTATTACATACGTAGCTTTAGGTTCAATACACAGGTATATAAGTAGGTATATTGTAGTATCCGATTAGCGAATACTGCGAGTTATTTATTATCAATCTACATTATTGGGGTGCCATACTCAATACTATTAGCCAGTATTAATTCGGCCTATATTTGAGTGGTACCCAAGATCAAGGGGACAATTTCGTACTTTGAACGAAATTAAAACTGAAAACAAAAACGTAAACAGAGATGATTTTCCTTATAAATATAGCGCTTCCCTAAAACTTTATAGTGTAAGAATGCCACAAGCTCTCACCCCGTTATAGATGCTTAAGGTGGAAGCTGTATTTTTTTCTTATGACCGGTGACCGAGTATTAATTAATGCCAGAAATCTACCTACTAGCGCAGCTACAGACCTAATGTTTATTTTAAAGCTTACTGCTCCCAATTTTTATGAATACCTTGTTTTTTGATATTAAAGCGGAACTATCTGAACGGACTTAATTCCGCTTTTAAGATTGGTCATCACTCACTAAGCGTCCGCGTACACATTTATGAGCAAAACAAGATTGTACCTCTAGTGGCGCTTTTAGCTAAACAAATTATCAGATTGAACGAATATGCGGTCTCAAAGAATAAATTGCGTCCGCGCTTTATATGACCATTTACTGACGTGGCAAAGAAAGGCCAAGCTTTTACGCCAAAAGCTACCACGCAAGATGCTTACAAACCCAGTGTTTTACGTTGATTAATTTAAGCCCTTAAGTGACCCCTTTTATCTGGAGTGGAAGATGCTTGCACCCACTAAGTCGTATGCGCCGCAGATCGTCATCAGGAGGCCCAGCTAGCCCTATAAATGAAATTGAAATTGCTTCCATGTCAACAGGCGATCTTGGACCTCACCGAGGAAACTCTTTGTTCAAGCAAGATTTGCAAAGAGAAGTCGCAACTCGTGAGTTGAAGCCAACGGAAAGGCCTCCGAGATTCCGGCCTCCTCCTGCGTTGCTCGACGAGCAGGGGAGCTTTAAGTTTCACGTCGAGAGACTTTTGAAGCAACGTCGTCGCAACGGTCACAATCATTATCTGGTGAAGTGGCCTGAATATCTTCGCCGAAAAAACTCGTGGAAATACGAGATTCCGCTTTGGCAAGGTTGGCTGTACGCCGTTGTCGTTTTTGAGCTGCGATCAGGGTTAGCTTGGGTCAATCGACGCTTCTACAAATAGATTGGGAACAATGGATCCACAATTACGTGAGCAGCCATAGCACTAGAGTACTAACTAGAACGTATATTGTATTGCGGTAGATACGCCGCGCTTAATTGGCCTTTTGCCTTCAGCTTTAAAAAATAAAAGCGGAGTTTTCGTTTTAGAATACGTCAACCACATCGATAGAGTCTCTAAGAGACCATATATTCGTAAGAAGGCGGGCCCAGAGTACCCATTCAACAAACGATTTTTGTTTTCGGATTTCGACTCATTTGGATAGTAAACGATCGAAGTTTCCCTCAATAGAGGACACAGAGGCACCACGTGTCTAATTTTTCGCAGACGCGCTGAACACTAACGTGGCGTCATAAGTACGGGGGTAAGATATCGTTTATTCAAAGCAGCACGTTTAGCGATCTCCTCCGGCGTAGTCGTCTTGGGTCAGGAGCCAAGGTTGTCAGCTTACGGCCCGCAACCTCTTGGAGGCGCTCTTTCACATTAATTTGTGAATATTTGCTCATCAAAAATGGGAGTGTAACGGGGTTCACCTTGGTTGGTAAACCGCTAATGTGGTACAATTCACACAATGGGTCATATACCCCTTTTTCTTTAGATCCCATTTATACTGTGTGATGCGAGCGGTCGCCACCAGATATCTATCTGGTGGCCTTAATTCATTTTAGATGAATAAGGGTAAGGTTTATATGCATAATTTAAGAAGAAACAAGTTCGGTTGCGTTGACACTAGAAGTGGCATCACACACCGCAATAACTTACGTGCCCTAATTTTCAAAAAGTGTGGTATCGAGCATGATATCCTAGCTTGGTGTACAAGGCAATGTGAGAAAGCGTCTCCTTGAGCTGAGACATTTACGAGTGAAAGCACGAGTGCAAACGCGTTCCATCCTGCCACATTTAACAATGCGTCGGAATTGACAAGATCGGGACATTCGTTGCATAATTACTCTTTATAATGGGTGATGCGAGTGATCACCACCAGATGTCTATCGGGTTGCCTAGATTCATTGTAGAGTAAAAGCGTAGGGTTTCTATTTTTAATCTTGAAAAAAACGTTGTGTTGACAGTAGAAGTAGCACCACACAACGCAATATCTTACGCACTTTAATGGTCAAAAACCAGTTTACTGGGTAATTCGTGGAGTTTGAATACCGTGTCGAAAAGGACACGGGCACAGCCCGGAGCTGTGATCGTCTCTGATACTGCAGCAAGATGTACCATCTTGCTGAATCTGTCTTTAAGAGCAAGGGTTCCATTATTTTTGTGGTCGTCTTGGAAAATCCGAAGACGAAGTCCATAGACACGGACTGCCAACTCTCTGCTGGAAGTGGTAGAGGTTGAAGAGGTGCACAGGATGAAGGGCTAGGCTACATTCGTTGACATACATCGCAAGCACGAATGTACTTGCGCACGAACTGATACTGGCGGGGCCAGTAAAAGTCGCGACTTACTATGAGATAAGTCTTCTCACGTCCCACGATGCGCAAGTGCAGATCATTGTAAGTTGGGACGACGACACGTGGGGTGTCGCCGGTAACGGCTGTGTAATTTAATAAGCTATTGCGTTTCGTGTATCGATCGGATAACGATCGCTATAGAAGCGGTAAATCTTTTAAAGCTTTAAGGATGGATTCATCAGATGGTCCATTAAACGCAGAAGGTCCTTATTTTCTTCGTAGGCTTTCTTTAAGTCATTAAATAGGGTTGATGACGGAACACTTGAGATAAGTGTTGCAACAGTGGGATTATTTCCACTGTTGGAATGCGCAGCCGTCTTAGAATCCGAACGGCGTGATAACGCATCAGCGACGACATTAAGTCGTCCTGGTTTATAGTCGACGAAGAATCATACTCCGCGAAGAAGGATAGCCACCTCGCCATTCTTTGCGAAAGGTGTAGGCTGTTTACGGCCGTGCGTAATGACGCATGGTTCGTATATACGATAAACGGTCTATCTTCGAGGAGATAGACCCTAAACTTAGTCAGTGCAGACTTCATGGCAAGGAATTACTTGTCATGCACTGAATAATTTCGTTCAGCTTGTTGCAGCTGACGCAATTGGTAGCAGACGACGCGCTCCGCGCTGTCTGTATCATATTGCATTAGCGCCCAGCAATTCCAAATCGCTGGCGTCACAGACCAAATGAAATGGTCTGTCTTGATCTGCAATCGCCGAAAAGGGCGATCGCATCAAACTCTGCTTGATACCTTCAAAGGAACGCTTACAATCAGCGTTCCATAGCCATTTCTCGTGTTTTTTTCAAAAGACGACAGAGATGAACTGTCATCTCGGCATAATTGCGGGAGTACTTATGCAAGTCGCCGCAACGCTAATCCAAAGAACTTTCAAAGTCCCTTGACATCGACTGAAATTGGCCAGTCGGTAATTGCCTTGATCTTTTCGGTATCACGGTCCACGCCATGTCTACCGACGATGCACCCAGAAGTGGAGTTTTGCTTGCAGCGAACATACACTTCTTGAGATTTACATACACCTATGCTTTCGCATAGGTGTAAGAACCTGACGAACGTTAGTTTTTATGGGGGACTTTCAAGTCCGTCTTTCCGTCCATGACCCGGCTATGGACGAATACATCGTCAAAATAACTCGGTGCGAATTCTCGCACCGGTCTCAAAATATCCGGTACGCATCTTTTGAATGTTGCAGGGGCGTTATCAAACGCCTGTGGCATTACTAGCAATTCCTTGACCATCCCGCTGGGAGATCTCACTGCATTGTACGGGACGTCCCATTTACGCATAAGAATATGATAAAATTCATCTATCAGATCCATCGACGGAATGATGGTACTCTTAGACATACCATCTCTGATTACGTTTTTTCTCGGTATCCGTGCTTGAGCCGGTTTCGTTGCAGCATTCAGTTTATTGAATGCGTGAACTATCCACCACCCTCCTGAGGCCTTCCGCACACAAAATGCGGAGAGCTATGTAAGGAGGCTAACGCCCTCATATCGCCCGCTTTTGATCGATCGATAAAGTATTTATCGATCGCAAGTACTTGTTCTCGTGGCAGTGACCACTGCTTCATGACACAGTACTTCGAGCCCGGTCTGAGCTCGATCTCATGTCGCGTGCCTTTATCCTTAGACAACTCGAATGGAGCTGTTTCAGGGAAGACATCCCTAAATTCAATCAAATCCTTTATAAAGGATTTGTCTAAGGTGACTCCCAGGATTGAGTAGTCTTTATTTCAATCCGAGTCTTCACATCGAGGACACTTTCGTCCATCGATCAGCCCGTTCGTTCTCCGCAAAATTATCGCTGACCATATGTCGGTTACGTATTCGTCCTCTAAGACGAAAACGCAGATCTGCTTGATTCTACCACTTTGCAGATCTCTCAAGAATCTAGGGTTGAAAATTGAGTTATCTCCGATTTTAATTTCGGAGGCGCGTACAGATCAAGAGTATAGGCGCCTACCCTTGATCCGTCATTAACCAAGACATTAAATGTCTCGGTTTCTTCCTGGGATAAATCCACAGGCTGCCGAGGGATCACTTCAGCATTAAATATTTGAGGAGGTTCCTTCTCAAGTACGTGGGGATTAATTTCCTCAACGGCTTCCGACTGTGATTGCGCTATCACAGTCGGCTCCTCTACGGTCGACTCTCTTCTCGACCTAGGATTATCGTGTTGTCCTTTTTGGAAAACCGGTATCTTCCTTAAATCTCGCCCGCTAGGCGTACATTCATGTCTCAACCCACTCGACTTATTTGAGTAGTGGACCTTTAGCGCTGCCTGTGCATTAGCACAGCCGCCGGCAGCTGACTGCACAGGGTGATTAGTAATCACACTGTAATCTTGTGCAGTCGTACTAACGATCATACCACATGTAAGGCCATTCCACTCACTCGTAGTAAATCCACACGCTTGTGGACGCACCAAGACGTTCATCAGACGGCCATCTGATGAACAAGTGGCAGGCATCTTCACGGATCGATGCTGCTAGCTGATCCTTGGCTCGTATTTTCTGAGCCAAGGTAAACCTAGGATGACATCAAATTTGTCATCCAAATCCAGTACGATGAAATCATCGTCTTACTGTGAATCTCTTAACGTGTCGTGAAAGTTCACTACGTGTTTCATTACTGTCGCTAGACGCACTGTCATCCGTGTTGGAGGGATGTCGCGCTCAACATATTTTAGCCGACGACCCTCTAGTGACTGGCGACGAATAAAGTTATTCGACGCTCCGCAGTCCACTAGGGCTCTAAGTGACAAATCATTTGTCACTTTCAACTTCAAGGTGCTGAGGGATACCTCATCACCAGGTGCAGAGACACATAATGATTGTGTGTCTGGAGCAACTTTTGTCAAGAGATTTGCAAATTCTCTTGAGGTTGCTGGATCAGTAGGGCGTTGCGCCCCTACTGACCCCGTCCATTTTTTGGCGGTCCGCCTCGCTGTTGCGATTTCGCAACAACGTCGGATCCGCGACCGTTGCCCTTTTTGGCATACGATCCAAAATTACGTTCAGTACCTTTTGGTGCTGGACGTGGGGCACTACACTCATGAGCGTAATGTCCCAATTTTTGGCAGCGATGGCATTTCTGCGATCGCTTATTATTCGAAAAGCGAGGTTTCTCGCTTTCGACATAGGAAAGGTCCATGGGTTCTGGACCTCCTAATTCGTGTCGTCTTGGTGGACGATATGATGACGAACTTGCTTGAGCCTGTCTCAAGCTAAAGTCCTCCTGTTCCGCTACGGATATTGCTTCTTCAAGCGTATCCAGTTCCAAGCGGAACAGGTGGGTCTTTACGGGACCATCCGTAAGACCTTGCATGAACACCGTAATCAACGTGTGTTCATGGACTGGGTTATTGGTAATACAACTCGCTAAGAGTCGTATGTGCTGGGCATATGCGTGCACATCACGCTTGCCTTGCTTAAGTTTCAGAAGCTCTGAACGAGCTCTGAACTCAGCCCTTGGTGGCTCAAACGTCTGTTTGAGTCGGGTTTTAAAAACCTCTAGCGACCCAAAAACATATGGGTCGCGTAACTTAAGGCCCAATGCCCAAGTTTTGGCACGACCTGCCAGATTTGATTGAGCGAATGCGATTTGCATTTGCTCGTCGATAATGTGACGTGCCCTTATGGCATCGTCTAATTCGACAAACCATCTNCTCGTTGGAGGGATGTCGCGCTCAATATATTTGAGCCTACTACCCTCTAGTGACTGGCGACGAATAAAGTTATTCGACGCTCCGCAGTCCACTAGGGCTTTAAGTGACAAATCATTTGTCACTTTCAACTTCAAGGTGATGAGGGATACCTCATCACCAGGTGCAGAGACACATAATGATTGTGTGTCTGGAGCAACTTTTGTCAAGAGATTTGCAAATTCTCTTGAGGTTGCTGGATCAGTAGGGCGTTGCGCCCCTACTGACCCCGTCCATTTTTTGGCGGTCCGCCTCGCTGTTGCGATTTCGCAACAACGTCGGATCCGCGACCGTTGCCCTTTTTGGCATACGATCCAAAATTACGTTCAGTACCTTTTGGTGCTGGACGTGGGGCACTACACTCATGAGCGTAATGTCCCAATTTTTGGCAGCGATGGCATTTCTGCGATCGCTTATTATTCGAAAAGCGAGGTTTCTCGCTTTCGACATAGGAAAGGTCCATGGGTTCTGGACCTCCTAGTTCGTGTCGTCTAGGTGGACGATATGATGACGAACTTGCTTGAGCCTGTCTCAAGCTAAAGTCCTCCTGCTCCGCAATGGATCTTGCTTCGTCAAGCGTATCCAGTTCCAAGCAGAACAGGTGGGTCTTTACGGAACCATCCGTAACACCTTGCATAAACACTGTGATCAACGTGTGTTAAGGAACTGGGTTGTTTGTGATACAACTCGCTAAGAGTCATATGTGCTGGACATAAGCGTAAACATCACGCTCCCCTTGCTTGAGTTTCAAAAGCTCTGATCGAGCTCTGAACTTAGCCTTAGGCGGTTTAAACGTCTGTTTGAGTCGGGTTTTAAAAACCTCCAGCGACCCAAAGACATATAAGTCGCGCAACTGAAGGCCTAGAGCCTAAATTTGGCACGACCTGCCAAATTTGACTGAGCAAATGCGACTTGCATTTGCTCGTGGACGATGTGATGTGCCCTTATGGCATCGTCCAATTCGACAAACCATCTTAAGAGGAAGTCTTCTTCGACTCCCTCATACTTAGATATGTCAATCTTTAAGGTTTCCAGACGACGCAGGTACAGGGGTCTGTACCTACTGTAACGTCAACAGATCTGCCTGTTGAGAGCCTTGCTGTTCAAGCAAGGCTGCCTTCTCCTTCTCCTCGTCAAGTTTATGCTGTATGGACTTGGCGATGGCAGAATTGAGGGCGTCTCTGTCCAAACCGAATTGCATGGCTAAGATGGCATCATTCCCTACGGTCTTACTCATTCGTTTGACCGCACTCCTTTCTATGTCACTTAGAGAGAGTAGCTATCACGCGAAACGTGATGCGTATATCCATTTTCGTCTAACATGTCCATGTTAGATGATGGAACTGTGGTCCGTGGACGGACTACAAGGGTACCAGGTGTAACGGGGCATTCCGACTTGTACTGCTTCAGTACAAGTCCACTTCGCACTGCCTCAGTACGAGTGGTGCATCACGTCACTTCACGTACACTAGTACGTGTAGCGGAACTCTACTTAAAAAAAACTTGCCTCAAAGAGGGTTAAATAAATTTGTATTAACATAATTATGTTCTTCTTGTCTATCTACTTAATACTAATACAAAATATGTGCTAAAAGTCTTATTTGTCTTTCTCTTTGCGCGCGTCCAGCGCTGACTGGACCGCGGAGAACGTAGATTTAATGGTATATATCTACCAATGGATAAGCCTTTAGAGTATCACTATGCACAGTAATATTTTCCAAATATTCTCTACTTTTTAGATAATGTATTGATTAACAACCTTTAAGTGTTAAGTTCATGTAACAATATACCCCGTTACATTGCCCGTTCTTATCGGAAAATGACCTTAAAACGCCCCTTTGCTGTGAAAGCCGGCACCCGAATTCTTTTTGCACGGGAAAAGGAGAAGGCAACCGGCGACGACGAGAGTAACGAATTATTTAAAGATCCTTGAATTGGAAGTACTACGACGTTGGAAACGACGCCATGGATTGCAAATGTGTTTCGACAAGACGTTATGAAAGGCATCCGCATCGCCCACAAACCATATTTTGTTAATTTGACCAAGCTTTGAGATACCGGAGCGTGAATTTAGCAACAGCATATCCTAGAGCATCAATTTGTTTCAGATGTTTATGATAGCAAACGGTCCGTTAAGTAATCTGTCTCCTCGTGCAGCATTTCCTCACGCGCTTGTCTTCACGACGTGCCGAGCAGACGGTCGCCGAAATGACGTAGAGACCTTAAATTAGGTCCATACTGGTGCGGAATAGGCACATGACTTTTCGTCCTCAAGAAAGCGTCTACTTGTTACAATTTGGAGAAAAAAACTCATTGTTCCGTCGTACGATGCGTTTCCTATCATGCTCGAAGATGTGTTTATGCTTGTTGTAATTGATTAGTTCCTAAAGCAAATTAAAAGAGCAAATTGAATGGGCACCTTCCTTACAAGAGGCACTGATGTTGATTCTCGATGTCACAAAGGTCGACACGATATTATTTTAAATGTTCGATTGAATATTATTTCTTCTGCAGCACGTGGATCGAACTCGCTATGGTCGGGGTGTCTGCAGTCTCCCACGCGTCGCCAACTTTTTGTATTTTTGCAAAACATACCGACCACATAACTTAAGGAATGTACATCAGCGTGACTTTCCTCAGCAATTGCGTCAATTTGAATACGTCGCCTTTTGGCCTTCCCGTGCAAGTATTCCCCTACGAATGTTGCAACCTCGCTTGCTTTTAAGCGAGCATTCCACGTTAACATCGTTAAGTATGCACCGCATATTCATTTCGTTGTTATATTACAACTTCATCGGAAGGACACGTAGCATTAACTTGAAAGCCTCGAATTCACGAATAAATAATTTGCACACCATTTAAATCAAATGTGCAACGCTATACTTTTCGCCAAAAGTACCCAAATTTAAGCCCATTTTTATTACCAAATGCATGTGTTTATCAACTTCCTTTTCACTGTCTTTCCAGATCTTGCCAATCAAGTCGTTAAGCAATCGCGAAGACTCACTTCCGCAACAAATTCCCCACGACAACCCCGGCAGCAACGCTCGCAGACGCAATGGCCGAGTAGAGCGCCAAGTGGCCGGGCGTGGCGTATTTGGCCTGCGCCCGCTCGCGTGCGATGGTGTTGCCCAACAAACTCGTATTGTACGATTCCAGCAACTGGTACGCAAAGTAGTGGGCACCCCGTTCGCCAAGGTCTTCCGTTAGGACGAGGTAGATGGGAATGGCCTGCAACGCCGGACTGACTCGTCCTTTATTAAAGCACGCGTTAAGGAAAATATCTTTTTTGGTAAAATAGTCCAAATTTTTAGGCGCAAGGCCTCCCGTGATGTAAAAGCCTCCGCGCGGAAGGTACTTGAGCATAGCACAGCCGGCTTCGCGGCCGTACGCACTGTTAAAACACATCGAAAAAAAAACATTATGCGATCGCGTCGAAACAACCTTCCAGACTTAATACGTACTCGACAAAGAGTTCCATTGCCTGGTTGCACAATTCGTTTGTCTTGGCATTGTCACCGACAATTTTTCCCTGTAAGGACTTGGCGGCCATGAATGCATCGTGAACTTTTTTGTCAACTTTTTCAGGATATTTCTTGGCCAAGAACTTGTAGATTGTTGCGAGTCCAGGACCACTTACAATGCGCTCAACAGAGAAACGGCGGCTGCAGCCCAATTCCTCTTTAATCGAATTATAGAGTTCAATCTCGATCTCGTCGGCCGGTGCAAAATCCGTGTGGCCTCCTTCACATGCAAAACACGAATAGTGGCCATCGCTGCCAGCCGTTAGGTAGCACTCTCCGAGCCCCGTACCGGCACCGATCGTAGCGATTGGCATACCCTCCTCCTTTTTAGCGTCATTGAGGATAATGTACTCATGCGGCTTTAACGTGAGGAGACCGTAACCCATGGCAGCAAAGTCATTGATGAGTTTCACAGTGGCGATCCCCAACTCCTTTTCGAGGCCCGGTCCATCAATTTTCCAGCCATCTTTAATGTTTGTAAACCTGCAAAAATAAATTACATGCGGTTTCAGCGATGAAAGCTCCGACAAATCCGAAACTTTATAACGTACTCGACGGTGTTGTTTAATATCGGGCCCGCGCAAGCCAATACACAAGCGACGGGTAGTCGTTCCTGAAGTCTTGCCTCTTTCATGAATAGGTGGCATACTTCGGAAAAACACGAATAATTCTCATTGTGGTACTTTTTGGCAAAAGTGATCTCGCCGGGGGCGACAGATCCTTTAAACGCTACCGAACCCTTGGGAATCAGCCACAGCGACAAGCGCGTGTTGGTGCCACCGCAATCTCCAGAAATAATAAGGTCACCGCTATCAAAAGAAATAGTTAGCGCGGGAGAAAATTGCTTAAGTGACGGGAAGTGGACGTACGACATGATGAATTACGCGATGCTAGCGGCGGAGGGGAGACTTTGAATTATGGGAAGTCGTGTGAACGGATCGAGCTTCAGTTGCAGCATTGCTTGCTGCAACTCTAATCGCAGCATTGAGCGTTACTTCAGCAACCTGACAATCATTGGTCAACTTGAATGTGACATAAATGCTTATACTGTATTGTATTGTGTGACGTTGATACGGTCGTGGTGTCTGGATCTTAGCGTAATGGTGAGCAAAATTGGTGCATCGAGTTGCGAAAGTGACGGGTTGCTTTGGTCAAGCAGCGACTAAAGCTTCTCTTAAACGAACGAATTTTGTTGCACACCAGGATCTGATAAAATAAATCGAAACGCAGAAAAAATGGGAAACCGTACCTGCCAACTCGAAACGCTGATCGTGCACAGTCAGCAGCTACCTATCATTTTAGAGCTTTAGTGCCACATCGGATAAAACTGACTCCAATATTGACCTTAGTCCCACACTGGCTACAAAATACACCATTAATATGTATTGTAGCTTCTGGCTCTAATACCGGAGCATCTCGCCAGTTACTTTGAAATTTTGGTAACATGCCAGGGTCTTTTTGCGGGGCTATTCCTTGAATACCACAGGCTTTGTAATTGTCTCCGAAGTTGAGCTGCCCACATTCAGTTTAAATTACTGCAACTTACGACCTGTGTCATGTTGCAGAGTTAATAGAAAACAAATTTGTTCACATTATTGCTTATATGGAATGGACTATCGAAGTGAATGTCGGTCGTAGATTCTAGTTTGGGTAAAGCTATGAATTGTTCATAATGGATCACTATATTTGCCATTTAAATGCTTTAAATGATTTGAGTAGGAAGTTCGCTTTCTATTCATAAACATTATCTCCCATACAAGTTATACTATATTTCCTATGAGAAGAATAATAGATATTATTTCCTATGAGAGGAAGTTAATAAAGAAGTACAGATTATTGTCTTTATTTATTTTGACTTAATAGGTTGTATTGTTAGCAAATTGGTATTATTGTTGATTAGTTTGTCTTAGTTTACGATTACCGCTCAATTGGGACACTTCACGGTTAGGTGTTGGGTGAGGAGGCGCTTTGCACAGTTCGTCATGTACGTATGAAAGTCGGTTTATCGCTCCTCGTTGTGCTAGAATCTTAATACAATTAATATAGGTTTACCTTTTTCGTTTACGCCTTCGAAATTACCCTTAGCTAAGACTTCTTTTAACAAGCTTAAGTTTCCCTAATGTTACACAGTCCCCGTTAAGTACACTTGGTGTACTTAAGGGGTGATCAATTACTGAATAATAGTAATTAGACCCAGCACTCGGATATTGTAACGGGGCACTGCGTCTTGTACTGTTTCAGTACAAGTCCACTTCACACTGCTTCAGATGTGAGTGGTGCCTCTCGTTAGGTGACGTACACTGTACGCATAGAGGAAGACTTCTCTTAGAGGCAAGTTAGCTTAAGAGTGTAAAATGAAAACTGTATTAATATAGTTAAGTGTCTTGTTAATCTATCTTTGTAAATGTTGTCTTAACTATAAAC
>NC_090614.1:2078899-2119302 GCF_004359215.1 Bremia lactucae | reverse complement strand
TACTATCAGGTACTCATGAGAGAGTCCGATGTAGCCAAAACGGCAGTAAGCACCCCAAGCGGTATGCTTTGGGAGTGGCTTGTGATGCCCCAAGGTTTGAAAAACGCACCAGCGACATTCAACCGAGTGGTGGCTCACGTGATGCGTCAGCACCGTGCCTACGCGCCTCATTACTTTGACGATGTATTCGTGCATAGTAGGGCCGAGGACGGGCTGAGCGCAATAGAGTCGCACAAGCGTCATTTAGACGCTGTGTTGCAGACTTTAAAGGACGCCCAATTGTACGTCAACTTGCAAAAGTGCGTCATAGGGGTCCCTGAGATACCTGTACTGGGCTGCATCGTTGGTACACATGGTGTACGAGCAGACCCAGACAAGGTAAAATCAGTAAAGGAATGGCCAATCCCACGGCATGTGAAGGATTTGCGCCAATTCCTAGGGCTCGCTAATTACTTGCATAAGTATAGCAAGAATTATGCGGAGCAAACTAAACCATTATCTGGTCTCCTTAAAAAGGACACATAATGGGTTTGGTTAAAATAACAAGAAGATGCGTTTACATAATTGAAACAGTCTCTGATTGAGGCGCCGGTCTTAGCATTGCCAGACGCGGATAAGCCCTTTAGCGTCGTCTGCGATGCAAAAAATCTTGCAATCGGCAGCGCGCTCATGCAGAAGAATGACGACGGCGTTTACCGTGTCATCTCTTATCAGTCCCGGCTATTAAAAGCCGCGGAATTGAATTACCCTGTGCATGACAAAGAGCTAATATCAATAAAGTATGCTCTTGTCAGGTTTCGTGTGCACCTATTGGGCACCGAGCCATTTGTGGTTTACACGAATCACGCATCACAGCGGACCGCAATAAACTCACCGCACATCTCGCCTAGAATGGCAAAATGGCTCACATTCTTATCTGAATTTAATATCAAAGTTGAATATAAGCCGGGTCAGTCGAATGTTTTGGCTGACGCTTTATCGCGCAGACCAGACTTCGAGGTTAGACACCAGAAAAGTGCGTCTAGTGCGAAAGCACAATTTCAGCCGTCATCATTGGTAGCCACGAAGGCATACCACGTGACCAGCTCATTGGCCTGTGAGATAAAAGAGAGCTACAGTCAGAACGACCACTCTCGCCTGCTGTTGGATCACTTCAGTGGACGAAAGGTTTCCCTTTCGTCGCACCTAAAAGCTAATGTAAATCGCTTTAGCTGCAGCGATGACCTGTTATGGCATCAGCTGTCACCTTGTGATCTCTTGAGAATCTATGTGCCTCATAACACAGATCTCAAGTTGATGATCCTTCACGAGCTTCATGATGCGCCATCTAGTGGGCATCTGGGTTGTGAAAAATATTCATACGAGTGTCAAAGTAATTTTGTTGGCCTCACCTATATAGATGGGTGGCTAAATATATTCGCTATTGCGAAGCGTGTCAGCGCATTAAGCCTGCATCGCTCAGCAGCGCGCCACTGAAGCCGCTACCGATTCCAACGGATTGTTAAAGTCAGTAAGTCTGCACTTCATGTTTGACATGCCACCCGATCATAAGGGTTGAACGAAGCTCGTCGTCTTTGTAGACAGACTGAGCAAGATCATGCATTTAAAACTTTGTAAGACATCGATCACAGGCAAGGAGGCAGCTCTTTTGTACCTGGACCATGTATGCCGACTACACGGATGCCCGAGTTCATATTATTGGACCGAAATTTACGTTTTGCGTCAAGTTTCTGGCGACATGTGTTTGAGCTGCTAAGTTACAAGCTCTACATGTTGACCGCAGATCATTCCCAGACCGGTGGCCAAACAGAACGTGCCAATTGGGTCGTGGCGAATGTCTTATGCACGATAGCAACTCCCAAAGAATAGAGCAAGCAATTGTGCTTTGTGGAGTTCGCTATAAATAACAGTGCCCACACCAGTACGGGTGAGACATCTTTTTATATCAACGGACTGCGCCACCCTCGGACGTGCAGCCCGATTCTTAGTGGGGGAGGGCCCTTCACTATGCTTGGTGCGAAAGAGGGCGATAATTCTGTCAATATGACGATGTCCCGCGAAGATATCATCTCAAAGACAGAAACTTCCCCATGTGACCCTGTCACTTTAGCAGTGATCAGTAAAATTTCGTCCTATGACCGACCGCTCGGCGTTATTATAGGCGAGTTGATGCTAAAAGCATGAGTGAGGCTCAACGCTTCATGAACTAGCGATTAGCCATCACACGAAAAGATCGTAACGCGATGGCAAGCGCACAGGACAAGCAAAAAGAATATGCGGACCGAAATGGTCGCAAAAAAAATGAACGCCCTAATGTGGGTGAAAAATTACTATTAAGTAATGCCACCCTACCTAAAAATGCAATTTCTGTACTACCTGGAGATACTACGAAGTTTTTGCCGCATTTGATTGGGCCCTTTACAGTGGTATAAGGGGTTGGAGGCCTAAATTATAAGCTCACCCTCCCCCGTACATGAAGACGCACCCCGTATTTTACGTGTGTCGTCTGAGTCGGTATGAAGACCGAAAATTAGGTCATATACCCCCATCCGTTTCAAGGGACAGACGATGACGACGACTGGGAGTCGAGCGTTGATCGTGTGAGGGGGACGGTAGGCAAAACATATCAGCCGACCGACTCCTCCCACCACGAAAAGGACTCGAACAGCGAGGGACATCACGCAAGTAACGCGAATCCCTTAGCATTATCTTCTCTAGAACGTCTTAGCATAACTTCAGGAGTTCATAACTCTGACGAGCCTTCGCTCGGACATCAACGAGATTCGAAGTCAGTCGTGAGACTTGACTCTCGAGATCCGCAATACGTCGTTCAGCAGCATTTAATGCATGCGACTGAACGGACGAAGGTAAGGCAGCAACGAGTAGGTGGGCAAGATCGCCACTTTTATAGGGCACCACCTGCGCTAATAGATGCGGGGGGAATCAACGCTTCCTTGTAGGAAGGTTGCTTACCCACCGCTCAGTGAGGCAAAGGTATCAGTCTCTTGTCCAATGGAAAGGTTACTTGAAGAGTTTCGACTCTTGGAAACCGATCGATACCCTACGTATTGATGTGCCCGGCTTGGTGGCTGCCTATGAAAAGGAGCACCAACTGAGGCCTCTTCGCTATTCTCAAATGGACTAGCAGAAGTAGCGTTGTGAGAAAGAAAGAAACAGGGGGAACAATATTGCCCATAATTTCTTTCACACGCAAGCGGGCAAATTAAATTCGCTGCGACCGCTGTTTCATCGCATCGGAATGCGGATGAATGCGGTGCAAGATTTCCGCCTCGTATTGGTCGGGCGTTTCATTTAAACGCAACACGACCGGGTTCGGGAAAATACGCCCAAGCGATATTCGCTGAGCTCCCCTCGATGTAAGGACGCCATAGTAATTATGTGCGTCTAGAAGAGCGCACTTTAAGAGCGACGCTCTTCGCCCGCTTAAATGAGGCCATTTAGAAGGAGGCGAATCAGTGATATGTCACCCGTCACATAGCCACGTTCAAAATGACTGGCTTGTGACACCGACTGAGCACGATCAGGTGTCTTCGGCGGAGCTTAAGGCTCCTAATCCTCTATGTTAGAGCCATTATGGATTATGGTCTGAGCATAAGGCGTTGTGGTTATACCTAACGGAGAAGCGGCTTCGCCTTTTTGGCAGCGCTCTCATCAATGATCGCTGCGCTATCCAGCGCAGATGATGAGACAACATTCGTGAATGTTGCTGTCTCCATGTCTGAACGAGGTAGCTTCGCGACACCTGATAGCATTCGTAGTCAATCTACACCTGAGTCTTTACAAGACTCAACCCTCACAAAAATAAAAGAGGTTCCAGAATTGTCAGAAGCGCAACGCGCCAGTTAGGACAAGCTCAAAACCTGATTTGGGCTTGAGCACGTGGAATTGTTTATCTCCCACGGACCAGAGTCCTGCATGCAACCCTGTCGAGTCGCTAGGAGCCGTGCTTGCATGCGAAAAGCTGATCAGGCACCGCAAACATGCTGGTCATTTGTTGTTTCAACGAATCCCATGCCATGAGTAAAGTTTGGATTGGCAATAATGCGCCATCATCCTTCCTCATAAGCTCGTTGTCCGCATCACTACTATGAGGTGACGGCAACGGTGTCGACTCACTGTAGTCGACAATGATCGACGGATCAAGATCCTCACTATTAAAGCGGGATGGATCCTTTAGCCCCGTTAAGCGGCAGCCGCAGTAGCTGTCGGTATTTCGACTAAGGCATTGGACGCGGCCGGCGAATTAAGGCGGCGCGTGCGCTTAGTGCGAGGTTGAGTGGGCATCTTCGCAGACGACCCACTAACGTGGCCCCTTTTTAGGTGGCGTCTTTGGTGCCGTGTATGAAAACACAGGTCGCTAGAGTGATTGAGTGAAATTGTACCGCCTAAGCTGCTTACAGTTCCTCGCTCCTCATTGACAAATTTAAAATGTAAATTTGTTCTTTGAGGGGGGGGGGGGTAAAGGGCTAAAGTTGCCTTAATGTTACACAGTCCCCGTTAGATACACTTGGTGTACTTAAGAGGATGGTCAATTACTACAACTCGGGTGTAGGTCACATTTGTGACCAACCCTTGTGAATGTGATGCACATAGGTGCATTCACATTAGGAGCGATGACGCCTAGCGTCATTCGTTTCACGAGGTATCTAGAAAGATACGCTCGCGCAATACATATCAAGTGTTTTCTATAGAGATGACATTTTGATTGGTGAAAATAGGTATTTATAGTTAATGCGATTAAATATAAATCAGTCTGAAAACAACTTTCTACTTATTAAGTGCGCACGAGGAGCCCGATTACCGCTCCCGTGACGATACTTAATTACAGTACGTAGTAAGTCGGGTGAGGTCGCCAACGCGCCCACCACGACTACCTCACTGCACGCAAAAGAAGCTGGTTAAACCGCTTCCTCGCTGTCCAAGGGTGTGTGTCTAAGTAGACCGTGGCCGCATTACAACGTGCCCACCTACAAATGCCCTGCAACATTCAACCGGTGAACTAATCTGTTCAGGTCGGTCCGGCGTTTCATACCGAGCCATTTTGAAGACGTGTTCGTTGATAGCAGAGCCAATAACGAAAATTCGAATGCTACAGTACATCGTACTCATGTCCGAAAAATTCTCGCACTTATGCTTAAGCACAAGACGTACGCCAATATCAAAAGTAAATCATCGCTGGAAGCGAAATTTTGCGTCTTATGTGCAACGTGGGTAAACACATTGCATATCGTGATTATGAAAAAGATCAAGGCGATCACTTACTGGCTATACAGCCGATATAAAGAGGCTCCGAAAGCTCCTCGGCTTAGTGGCGTAGACTGGGTAAACATGCCGAAATGGTAGTACTTCGTTCTGGTATGTTAATTATATGGTATATAGTATGGAACGCTGATTGTCGGCATCTCTTTGAAGGTATCAAGCAAAGCTTGATGCAATCGCCAATATTGGCGATTTCGCGCTAAGCCAGGTGGTCAGTGACGTCAGCTATTCTATAATCGGCTGTGCGCGGATGCAAATGGCACAGACGGCACAGAACGCATCGTCTGCTATCAATCGTGTCAGCTTCAATCAGCTGAACGCGATTATTCAATGCATGACAAGGAATTCTTGCCATGAAATATGTACTTTTGCATGGCAAGATACCGCTCATTGTTAATACGGACCATGCGTCTTTACACACGGCACATCTATTGCAAAGAATGGCGAGAAAGTTGTCTCTTCGCGGAGTATAAATTCTCTGTGAAATACAGAGCAGGACGACTCAATGTCGTCGCTGGTGGTCTTTTCGCGCCGGCCCGATATAAAGCCGGCTGATGAAATAAACAGTGATAATAAGCCCACTGTTGCAACAATAAGTGCTCCGTCGTCAACATTACTTGACGACGTTAGAAGAGTCTTCTTATGAGATAAGGCTCTTAAAGATTTTATAAATCACCCTAAAAATCATCACAACAATCCTTAAAGTGATTGTAGAAATTGCGTCAATCTATAGCAGCACGTGATGCTTCACTGTAATACAAATCCATTGCTGGCGAGCCACCTTGTGTCATCGTCACCACTTAAAATGAGTTGCATTCAGGCATCATATTTGAGTGCCACGGTGCACCAATAAGTGGGTATCGTGGACGTTAAAAATTATCTCACGATTCTAATAATGGCCACGCCAGTATGATTAGTCCGCAAGTACGTACGTGCTAGCTTGTCAACAGGTGTAGCCCAGTACTTCATCAACTCTGCCTCTTCCGGCAGAGTGCTGGCAACCGTATCTATGGACTTCTTCTTTGGATTTCCCGAAGCCAATCACAGGAATAATGGGTTTCTTTTGCTTGTTGACCGCTTCAGCAAGATATACTATCTTGCTAAACGTGTCTTTGTTTACACGATATTTTGACTCAATGGTTCGCCCCATTTGCTAATCGAACTTTGTTGACAAGATATTTCGATTACATGGTTAACCCCCAATTTTGTCTCAGAACGAGACCCCAGATTCACGGCGGAGTTTTGCGTATCTTTGTTCAAAACACTTGGAACACAGCTATTGGGTAGCATAGTCCCTGAGGTCTCGAAATTATTGAAAATGTCAACTTCTGACCATCCGGAAGCGGATAGTCAGACAGGACGCGCAAATTGTGTCTTGAAGAGATATTTCGCGGATACGTCCACCCGTTTACGAGTCTGAGCGAAATCTAGCCGATGGCAGAATTTGCCATCAACAATTTGGTGCACTGTTTTTGTGATTGGCTTACGCCATCAACATATAATCATTTTATTTAAAGTGACTCTTATTCAAGGGGGGCTCGCTTGAGTTAAAAGCAGTCTGGCTTTTGTTCATCACGCATTAAGTCAACAGTCAATGCGAAGGATATCAATGTCTATTAAACCAATATTGAAGAAAACAAACTCAGTAATAGCGATAATGCTGATATACTCAGCATCGAAAAACATAGTATAACTGAAGAGGAGAACGACACCTTCGCAGTTCGCACCGGTCACACTGAAGACTAAAACGAAATCGAGATAGCAGTAGAAATTCTGCTGGCAAGAGAAGCAGTGGTGCATTCTGTACAGGGTTTCATCGCTGATGCGGTGGAATGGCAGAAATGGAACTCTGACAAGAAATGGAAGAGCAAACATACTGTCTATAAGTGTATATGATCTTGTCCTACTCTCTACCCTTAATTACCAAAACATGGAGAGACGAATGTGGGCAGTAATAAATTACTTCCCAGGTATATCAGCCCGTTTCGTGTACTGCACAACATAGGCAATGCGTACGCATCCTACGTTTTATGTCGAGCGCCTCCGCCCGTGCCATCAGTACGAGACTTCTTCCGGCTCCGGATCAAATCGCCACGGTCTAAGCTATTTGCCAAAGACTGATGACCTCGGAACAAAGACTGGTTTGTACGAACCAGACGGTTGACTACATCCTTTGAGGATAAATGTCTCGACGAGCTGCCACCAGGTTGTCTGAAAGGACTGATGTGTCCATTCGTTTGCCAGCAGATCTGCTGTAACTTGCGCAATGATCACGAGCCGCAGGATTGCGGCTCAATCGCGAAGACGGGATTGTTCGTGATCTCGGCTGTCCCGTAAATACGGATGACGTGACCCGAGTTACGGTAATGACTCGGATTCGGCGAGTGGGGCGAATTCGATTTTCCCTCCTCCACAACATCCTTCATGAACTCGAGTGGTGAGAAGTGTTTCTAGTCGAACGCTTCTTAAGCCAACGCGAGGGGCTAAGGGGCTCGAACGAGTTACCTCGTTCGTTGGCGAGGGTTCCACCCTCCCATGATATCTGGGCATCGCGCTCGCAACTAATGATGAATGTCCCAAGAGTACGACGAGAGCCATTCTCTTCCATTGAGGGGGACGGAGTGGTCCTAAAAATACTCGGATAAGCACACTATTGGTGGTGCTAGTATGCATCAGTAATATAAAGATCCCTTCAGGAATAATGTTAGCGCGAACGCTAACATAAGCCAGCAGGAGAGGGACCGCGATGCTTTGCCGTTCGCTCCCAAAAATAAACCCTGGTTGCCCTTTTTCGGGCAACATAACTCGTTGGTCTAAAATGACGACCAACACTACAAAATTCCGGTTTTTGACTCATCGAGGCTTCATTAGCCTGTTATGGACGAAACGGAATTCTTCATCGATGCCGTTTACAGGCATCGATGGTACATATGCCAAACGTGCAAAGGATGTCACTCCTATGTTTCAACCTTGGGTATACAGAATGGAAAAGACTTGGCCGCGAGACCTAGTTTGACAAATTGGATGCTTCCCTTGACCGGTTCGAAAGACAGGCCGAAGTCGGTGCACGCTACAAGCTGCGCCGTGTGTGCAGAGAGGTAGGGCTACTTTGCCTCTCCTGGGGGCATGTACTTGCTGCTTTAAGGGTAACCACTATGCCTCTAAGGAAGCATACTCCCTGCAAGACCCTCATTGGAGGATGCGCGTCTCTTGCAAGGTTCACGAAGGGGTGAGAGCCTCCAATGTGTCGGAAAGCGCTTGTTCTGTGATGGACTGCTGATACATACTAGCACCACCAGTAGTAAAGTTACCGTAGTGACTTTTACAATCACTTCTTTTTATTTAATACATTCTGACATATATCATTGTCCATGGAACCATCCCAAGATGACTCCGCACCAAATGGGTCTGACGAGGAGTTAAACAATTTCGTCATCACCTCATTGGTTGTTACATTAGAACCTATGGTTTCAATACCATGCGCAATTAAAATTTGGAATTGAAATAAAACCAACAAGTGCTAACCCACAGAGAGAGACATAATAATACTCTCTGTCACTCTACGTTATTCACTATAGTGACTGTTGTTAAAGAAGACGTTGATGTAACGGGTGTCTCGTTTCACAAATATTATATAGGAGGGATATTGATTTAGGAAATAAATAAAGAAGTTCAAAATTAGTATTTTTGTTATGTTTGACTTAATAATTCCAATCTTACCAAATTTGGTAAATAAAAAATGAGTTCTGTTGATTGGTTGATTTAAGTATAACTCAACCCCGCCAATTGTTACACGATTAGGCGGTGCGCAAGGAAACTATTAATATATTAAAATCAGTACGAAAGAACTTATAACAGTCTCCCCTTTCTTTATGATAAAGCCTTAGTAGCTAAGACATTTTCCTCTGCACGTCGTGTACGTGAAGTAATCGAGGTACCCAAATCTATATGTTGTCAGTGTAGGTTAACTAGTTCTGTTGTCAGTACTAGCAAAAGCCAGTTGGATCGCATTAAAAAACTAGCAAAATTTTTTCTAGAATTCTATCTCAAAAATGTCTTGTGCATTTGATGCCTCCATATTTCATAAAATATTGTCATAATAAGGTTTACCAGAAAAATGCAAATTCTTGGTCTGTTGTTAACGATGAAATTTTTTGAGCCGTTACGTATTCGAAATGGCTTTATTGCACCACGGGCAATCCAAGTGTCTGGCGAACACAATTGAACATCAAGTCCGCCCAGCATACGTGCGAATAACGCAATTCATCCCATACACGATTGGAGATGACCATGCCAGGACGTCTTACAATAGACAGTGCCCATCTCGTGATAATTACCACCATTTCGTCTTCACCCTGGGCCGTTGCATTCGCTGTGGTATCGCGATAAGATGCCACCATTGCGACACTCATCATATCTCGCCTAATCCTTTCATTTGGTCTGTAAGGGTACCTCTGATCTTCATCAACAAAGTCCGACGCCAGTATTGCGTAGCAGCCGTTCTCAGCCATTGTCGTATTCTCTGTCAGGCATTGGGTGCGATCCGAAAATAGCACAAGATTCGCCTCAAGTTGTACGCCCAAAGAGTTGTTAGACACAAAGCGCATTTGTGAGAGATTCTCGTCTCTCAGTTGATCATCTTCTCTGATCGTTATATTTCCCGAAGACTCGGAAATGACAATTTCAGCATTAAAAATTGCATGCTGCAGTGCCGCGTACACTTCTATTACGCCTCCTTTGGCACCTCTTATGGGGGTCACATCAACTCTCTCAATACAAAAATCTCCGTTTATCGTATCGTACCGCTCTTCATGTACATACGGAGCCGTCGGACTCAACCCCTGCACCCTTTCCAGCAAAAATCGCTCCGCTTCTTGCAATTTCGGTTTTCTTAAAGACATCAAAGTTCTCGTTCTGTCGACTCCGTCCATTCCAAGTCGAATTTTTGTCTGTGTCGGATAGATCTTAAATTTTCGATGCTGGAATTGTCCTGCTAGCATCGCTTGCGCTCTAGCCACAACCAAATGCTGCTCTTTTACTGCTTCTGTAAGAAGTGTTGTTATAGCTTTGCACCTTCGGGGTGACCGGGAAACCATGTCGTTTTCAGCCCTGGTTTTGACTTTTAACTTCTCGAGCTCTTTTTGCAATAGCTGCATCTCCTGCTCAAGTGCTTGTATTTCTTCTTTACGGACAGTATGTGTAGCCTTTCGCTTTTTGTATTTTCTCTTTCGAGCGCGTTTAACAGCTCTTTTGGCTTCAGTGAAGGGCTCAATTTTGTCTCTATTACGATTTTCGTCTGAGCAAGCAGATAGACATCTGAGGGCTGCAGCAGCGTAGCGCTCGACTCCATAGTCTTCAGATGCATTGTCAACTTGGCCTTGGTGCTTTCTTAAGCTTGAAATCTCTCTATTGGGCGACATTATAGCGCGATTTTGCTCGCCAGAAGGCCAAACTTTTTCTTTTTTGACTCGGTAACGTACTTCCAGACAATTTTGGTTTTCTCAAAAATGGCTTGCATATGGGCCTCTACAGGCAGAAGTCGTTTCAGATATTATTGATGCTATTGGCAGAAAAGAAAGCTTCGAGTACGCTTCCATTGATGTTTTCAGCGATATTGATAGCCACGAGCATTGTTCATAGTCGCAACCCGTTAAATATGCAACATTTTTCAAGAATGCTTGTGCACGTAATATCTAGTACTGAGCATGATTTTGCTTTGGACACGTCCAGGTCATGCACAGCTTCTGTTCTTACAGCAGCAAAGTTGCTTTACTCCAAATTGACGTTTCAAGTAGTGAATGCAGGTGATCGACCATAGACAGGTGTAAGTCGTGGATACTTGCTTCGCTTTTTTTTAAAGGAAAACTTCAATATGACAGCAAATTCGGATGCGTCACAGTGCACAATTTGCAATAAAAGTACTTGCTTTTTTTGCAGCAAGTTTGCCAGTCGACAGCTGATTGCTGCAAAATATTTTGTATTCGATTTGTTCAAAGTATTCCTTATATGAACATTCTAAGTAAGAACTCCGACAACCCATTGATCATGACAGCAATAATTGGTCCAAAGTTTAAATAATTATTGGTCAAGTGGCTACCTTTTGCCAAGGACGAAGGAAGATGGTTTTAATTCGATGGTAACATCCTTATAGGATAAGCACATTCTAATGCATTGAGAACAAGGCATGCCTACTGTGCGTAAGATAATTACATTAACTACTTCTACATCATCGCTTGTCACGAACGCGACCGTAGCCTCATCAAGATTCGTAAATGGCACGATGCATGCTCTTAATCATTGCGTCTGATAAGCACGCGAGGCCGTGGCGAGCTTCCTGAAGAATGTGCGGCGGAATATCCATCTCGGTGTGGTGCAGCTTGACCCAGAAATAACGTGTAAGGACCACTACACGCTCCAACTCGCTGTCTTTATTTTCGTCGGGATCCAAAGGATACGGAAATCCTCCATTCCCATACAGTGGATGTCGCGTCCGCGTCTGTGTTTTTCGGTTTGGCGGCCGTCTGCAAAAATGTTCCGTCAACTTCATTGCTGCATCAATATCCATTCGAATACGTTCATGTGGGACATACGGGTACAAATCGTCGACGTCGACCGAATTGATAGCAAACACACCATACGGACCCTTTTCGTCGTCATCCGCCACGACGTCCGAATCCACGAGATTGAAAAACTTGACCACATTCTGTTCAATTTTCACGCCATGCGACATCATGCTCACTAGCCGACAATTCGAAAACGAAGTGCTTGCTGTCCTCTCGTCTCCTTGACGGACCGTAATATCGCCCAGATTCTCCAAAACACTCGCCTCGGTGTTTCGAAACGAGATTTGTAGCGCTTCGAAAACCTGGCGCACGGACCGTACCCCATGGAACAGCGTATTGTCCATCTTCTCCGCAACGTAATGTCCATCCAGTGTTTCGAATTTGCTCTCCTCGCACCATGGCGTGACTTGCGGCAGCACTTTTAATCTCTCGCGGATAAAATTGTTGGCTTGTCGTAGCTTCCTATCCTTTAAACCTACTAGCACCGCGCGTCGCTGGTTTAAATTCGTCGTCAGGTGAATAACTGATTCGAGTGGGCTCTTTGAACGCTTCATCAAGTATTCGACGGTACAAATCGAACACACATTCCTAAGCTGCACATCCTGCTTCTGAACCTCGGCTCGAAGCAATTCATTCGCATCCACTTTTGCCTGCAAGTGCACCTTTTCCAAAAAGCTCGTATCTGCACTTTCACTCGACTTTCGCAGCCGGATAATTTGATGCTTTAGCGCCAGTAGCTCGATCTCAAGCAGCGCTTTTTTCTCTTTGCGAACAATGTACGTTGGTTTCTTATCGCGTTTCGTTCGCTTAATATGCTCTTCAAACAAAGCCTTCTTTGCCGGTCTTCCAACTTTTCCCTTCTTGAGACTTGTTCGAGTCTCTCGGTCATTCCACGACCTTTCAATGTGCCTTTCTGCAATCGCAGGAGACGTCTGGTCCTCGGACGTGCTGTCGACGTCCTTGTGTCGCTCGTCTTGTTCCACGTACAGCAACGGCCATTCTCTACGTCGCAATTGCTCATTCGGTGGCTTGCGGTCCGAATTCGCGGACTGGATGAGAGACAGGAGATTATCGGCAGCTGCGGCTCTGTCGTGCGTCGCACTCCGCGCAATCTGGACGCCTCCAACGTCCTGCGGAAAGGCGCAATGTGGCAAAGACGGCGCGACGGACACAGGTTCATGTCTGGCTCCCTGAGGGAGCAAAGGCCTCAAAGCGTTAATTTGGTAATCATGCGCGTCGCCGTGCGATGCCAAAGAGACTCTTGGGGACTTACGACAGTCATAAACACTCATGGGTGTGTCTTTTTTCTAATTTGCTAATGGGAGCTGAATGCTTACGTGGGTACGTATACAGTACAGGTACAGTACAATGCGCAGGTGCCACCTCTTTATAAGCCTCGGATGCTGGGACAGAAGGGTGTCACCGTCGTTTGGTCGAAACTTTTAGCAAGTATCGTAAATGCTTAAGGTGTCTGCTTCACATTGCTGAGAGCATGCGGAGAGCAAGTGTGCAATATGCAAGAAGTCGACAATTTACGATGATAGTAATAGACTATTAAGAAGCTATTTATTAAAAAAAAATTAAAAAGACATGAAGGACGCCACGCGATTAGCTAAAGGAAAATGTGAGCTTTTTCGTTAAGCAACGAATCACATCATCCGCTACAATGACAAAGATTTGACGATGGGCGATGAGCTGGTCTGCCTACTTTACGTTAGAAAAAAACTGAACATGCGAGACGGATTGTGCCGCTTATGGGGGCCGCATCAAAAATACTTCGTGTGACCTTCTCGAGAAATAATGACATTCAAGTTGCCTGATGTAGTTAGGGCTAGCTGTTCGCGTTCTTATCTACACATTTTACGTGATTACGCGGACTTTGCAAGCTTACAAATCAGTAGTGAAATGCAGGTAAACATCCTACAGTACAGGATAAATTGAGAGATTGCGAGCCTTAGTTAGCACATATTCCACTTATGCGGTAAAGTGAATGAAGTATTTCAATACTTCATTCACTGTGCAAGCAAGTGTTAATTGAGCTTCATTCGACTTGTAAACATCTGCTGTTTTGTTTTTTTCAAATGGCATGGTATCGTGCAAGAATTCTTCGAAATAATATCATTTAGGTATCTCGAGGTATCGCGGACGCATGGCGTAGCTGCTATCGAGAGTTGTGAGTCGCAAAATAGCGAATTATTTATATCGATGTGTAAAAAACTGGCACGGCGATAGAGATAGGCTAAAAGAAACGAACAAAAATCGCAACGAATTGCTTGTATGACTTGCACGCTGTAATTGCCGCAAAACGTTTAAAGAAAGGCGCTTTAGGCACGTTGGCTCTTTGTATCGTGTAAAGCGCTCAAAAAGCAAGTCAGACAATTATCTGAACAAACGGTTCCTCTCGTACTGGGTTGGATTATTTATTTGACAACGAACTCATCAGTAGGCTAAACCTAACCTCTCTCACGACGGTCTAAACCCAGCTCACCTGCACTACTAGTGCGTGAAAACGTAAACAATCGACGAAGGTGGATATTATGAAATAGCTAGGGCCCCGTCATAGAAAGCCTATCAAAAAACTGTAGAAATCAAATTAGCTTATCACTAATAGAAGCAATCAATATGCATTCGATTCGCTAAAAACGCTTCATTGATATTGGGTACAACACCCGGGGCCACAAAATCATATATTCCTATTTACAGTCTTACGGTGTAGGGTCAAAGCAGGATGTAGATAACGGCAGCAATTAATTTAAGAATCTTGAATCTAAGAAGTTGGTTTCATACATTCTAATTTGACATAAACCCTAAGACTAGCAAAAGATGATTTCGCGGCCCCCAGTACTGCTAAAAAATATCAATAGAAGCGTATATAGTGAATAGAAGTGCAAATTCATTCCTACGATTACTCATAAGCTGATTTTGCATTTTCTTCAGTTTGCTTTGCACAGGCTGTCTGTAACGGGGCACTACGACTTGTACTACTTCAGCACAAGTCCACTCGGCACTGCTTCAGTTGCGAGTGGTGCCACGTTCCACTAATAGAACGTGAGAAGACTTCACTTTAAGACAACTAACTTAAAGAGGGTTAAATGAAAACTGTATTAATATAATTAAGTATCTCTTCTTTCTATCTGTTAAATGCTAACTAAAATATAAACTAATACTTGACATGCAATTGAAATCTTATCTGTCTCTCTCTTTGTTAACGTTTACAGCTGATTAGTCTGCGAAATAAAAAGATATAATGGCCTTCACCTATTTATGGATAAAATTTCCGAACATTACTATATAAAGTAATGTTCTCTAATTATTATCTACCTTTTAGATAATACATTAATTAACAACCTTTAAGTGTTATTTTCATTTAGCGATACACCCCGTTACATCACCCCTCCCTTTAACGACAATCACTCCGGCTGCCATTGTGTGGAGTGGTCACTATGTGACCACTTAATTTTAAAATGATGTTGATTGGTCAAGACCATCATTTTAAATTCCATCGCATATAGAACAAATTCATGCGGGGTGCTGATAGTGCGGCGCCTTCGGCTGGGGTTCGTGCAGCCGCGGGTACCGCACTGTTATTTCTTGCAGCAGACGGAACGTCTGCCGTAGTATCTTTTACTCGCGCAACACTAGATGTTGCGGGTGCACGTGGTGATTCCACCACGTGAATACGACCCCTCTTTGGAGGTCGACTACATATGCAAGTCAGACGAAATGGCCGACCTGGGGATAATAAAACAGTCGCCTGATAAACGTCAGGCGGCTGACAATGAGCCTTCGAATGAGAGGGCTCATTCTGATAGACGAATTAATAGGCTTTTTGGTTCCGACGATGAGGATGATCCCTCATCGCCAGTTCCGTCTCCCGTACGGTCACCTGCACCTGTTTCTGTGCAAGGTGATGACGATGGCGTAAGCCATCGTAATAAAAGTTATTGTGGTACCCTGCTTCAGCGGGTACCACTCAGGGGAGTGAAGACAATAAATTGTCTCATCTCGCCTCTGAAAAAGAATCCGTGGATTTTGCCAGAACGGCTAATCAATAGCTCGTGTCTGGAGAGACTGAGAGACTACTTCTCACAATAAATATCCCTTATTTATTGCGACAACGCTACATGGCCTTGATCCCAGCGCAAAGAACTTTCGCGCTGAGGAAGATTTTTATCTCGATGCTTTTCTTAAGCATCGATGGTTTAGTGGCAACAATGAGCGACATAAAGTCTTGATTTTACAAGCCTGGAGCGCGTTCATTCGCAATGTCAAAGACATTGAACGCCAAGCTTGGCTTCAAGAAATTAACGCGAATCGCATTAAGTTTGAGAAAAGAACTCCAACCGGTGCAAAGTACAAACTGCATCGGTTGTCACGTGAGGCTGGGCTTCCATGCCTCATGTGAAGTGATCCCTGTCCGTGTTGTGTTGACAACTTGAAGAGGGTAAAAGGGGATGTCTATTCCCTTTCTTCGCCCTGGGGAAGGGCTCGCATCTCTATTGAGATGCGTGACGCGATTGACGTTACGCAATCGATTTACAAGCGCCAGGGGCGCGTGCTTTCCGATGGACCTTCTGAACCATCAGATGCGTCTCGTCATACTGACGGACGAGGCCCTCAACATCAGCAACCAGCTGGAAACGAGGCTCTCAGCTGTCATGTGAACGTGGATAACCGCGCGAGCGAACAAGATAACTCGTTCGCAGCCCCTTCACATCGCGGTGATTCTGGATACGTTCCACAAGGAAACGTTGACCACCGTGGGAATCCACCAATGGTTGTGGTGGTGGAGATAAAATTAGATCCGAACCGTGTGTCGGATCTAATGTCGAAGATCGACAAAATCGATCACTTCTTCCATGATATAGAGGAGGGACTTGCCACGAGCGCGACAAGCGTCGCTTGTTGGAATAGACGGTGCAGGCTCACCATACGAGCGGTTGGAAGACCGCTCAAAGAGTGCGTACTCCATTTTGGAGTACGAACGGAAATATCACGCTGCTCGTGATGAGCTGTCGTCAGCTCATCGCAGTTTTGAGGATATTCGGAATCGGCATCAGAAACTCCAGGTTCAACATGAGAATCTGGTACGCGATCACAAGACGCATTGCCTCTGCGATGCAGTACACGGAAAGGCCCAATCAACTTTGGTAATAGTTCACTGCTACCCACATTATTGACTAATCGCTTAGGTAAGTTTACCGTAGAGAATAGCACTAGATCATTAATTTTAAATTAATGAACATTTGCTCCTTCACGTTTGTCCGCATTCCGTTTCTGTCGGTCCACTGCGTTAGCAATGAAATCCTGAATGAAACGGATTATTGGTTCTCGAGTTAGCAGAAATTTTTCTGCTGACTCATTTGTTTTGTCTTTTTCAGTACGCTTTGCGCGCACTGCCATGAGACCTTTCTCATCTTCGATGTCGATATCTTCGACATCGACATCACTCGCGTCGTTGTTAACTTCGACGCGTGATGAGCATGAGCCAGAAATGGTTTTGCTCGTGCGAGTCCACCCCCCTTAAGCTAAGGATCCCTCTAATTGGGTGGGTATGCGATGATGGCGTAAGCCATTCACGAAGAACGGTGTATGCGTTGTAGACGCATACACCAAATTATTGATGGCGAATTCTACCATCGGTAATAACTCGCTCCAATTCGGATACGATTGGACGTAACCTCGAAGTATCTCTTCGAGGACGCGATTTACGCGTTCTGTTTGACCATCCGTTTCTAGGCGATCGGATGTTGACATAGTCAGCCGTGTTCCGAGAGATCGAAACAAGCACTCAGGTGTGGTTCACATTTGTAACCAACCATTGTGTGTGATGCACATCGGTGCATTCACATTAAAAGAGATGATGCCTAGCGTCATCCGTTACGCGAGGTATCTAAAAAGATACACTCGCAATACATATTAAAATGTTATCCATAGAGATGCCATTTTGATTGGTAAAAATAGGAGGATTTCAAGTGCTAACGAGTGTAGGTGGTCACGTCGTCCGAACATCATCGGGAGGGGGCAGGGAATATGGCGCAGGGACTTGGTGAACAAGCCCTGGCCAGGCTCTTGGGTAGTCCTTTTGAGCAAAATGTTGCTCAGTTGGAGCAGATTGAGGCATTCGTGCTCCATGTATCTCAGGGATATTGCACCCTTGATGATTCGGCCTTAGGCCAACAAAGAGACAAAACTGAGCCCTCCACTGAAGCCAAAAGAAGTAAGTGCCGGAATACCGCTCCCGTGACGACACTTAACTAAAGTACTTAATGCGTTGGGTGAGGTCGCTAACGCGTCCAACACATCTGCCTCACCGCACGCAAGAAAAGACAGTCTAACCGCTTCCTTGCTTTGCTAGGGTGTGTGTCTAAGTAAAGCGTGGCCACATTTTTAGACGCTATGTTGAAGACTTTGAAGGACGCCTAATTTTACGTCAATTTGCAAAAGTGCGTCATAGGGGGGTCCCTGAGATACCTGAGCTAGTTTGCATCGTAGGTACACATGGTGTACGAGCAGACTCAGACAAGGTAAAACTAAAACGTAAAGGAATAATTAATTCCACGGCATGTGACTGATTTGCGCCAATTCCTAGGGCTCGCTAATTACTTGCATAAATGTAGCAAGAATTATGCGAAGCAAGCTAAACCTCTATCTGATCTCCTTAAAAAGGACACAGAATGGCTTAGGTTAAACGAACAAGAAGATGCGTTCACATCAGTGAAGCAATCTCTTGTAGAGGCACCGGTCTTGGCATTGCCAGACGCGGATAAGCCCTTTAGCGTCGTCTGCGATGCAAGTAATTTTGCAATCGGCAGCGCGCTCAGGCAGAAGGATGACGACGGCGTTGACCGTGTCATCTTTTAACATTCCGGGCTTTTAAAAGCCGCGAAACTGAATTTCCCCGTGCATGACAAAGAGCTACTTTCATTAAAGTATGATCTTGTCAAGTTTCGCGTGCACCTACTGGTCACCGAGCCATTTGTGGTTTATACGGATCACGCATCACAGCGGACCGCAATAAACTCACCGCACATCTCGCCTAGAATGACAAGATGGCTCACATACTTCTCTGAATTTAATTTTAAAGTTGAATATAAGCCGGGTCAGTCGAATGTCTTGGCTGACGCTTTATCGCGCAGACCAGACTTCGAGGTTAGACACCAGGAAAGTTTGTATAGTTCGAAAGCACAATATCAGCCGTCAACGTTGGCAGCCATGAAGGCATTCCACGTAACGAGCTCATTCACCTCTGAGATAAAAGAGAGCTACAGTCAGGACGACCACTGTCGCCTGCTGTTGGATCACTTCGGTGGACAAAAGGTTCCCTTCCGTCGCACCTGAAAGCTAAGCTAAATCGCTTTAGCTACAGCAATGGCCTGTTATGGCATCAGCTGTCACTTGTGATCACTTGAGAATCTTTGTGCCTCATGACACAGTTCTCAAGCTGATGTTCCTTCACAAGCACCACGATGCGCCATCTAGTGGGCATCTGGGCCGTCAAAGGCTTCTTACGAGTGTCAGAGGAATTTTGGTGGCCACATCTATATAGATGGGTGGCCAACTATATTCGCTCTTGCGAACAGTGTCAGCACATTAAGCCTGCACCGTCCAGCAGTGCGCCACTGAAGCCGATACCGATTCCAACCAACTGTTGGAAGTCAGTAAGNTACGGATCACGCATCACAGCGGACCGCAATAAACTCACCGCACATCTCGCCTAGAATGACAAGATGGCTCACATACTTCTCTGAATTTAATTTTAAAGTTGAATATAAGCCGGGTCAGTCGAATGTCTTGGCTGACGCTTTATCGCGCAGACCAGACTTCGAGGTTAGACACCAGGAAAGTTTGTATAGTTCGAAAGCACAATATCAGCCGTCAACGTTGGCAGCCATGAAGGCATTCCACGTAACGAGCTCATTCACCTCTGAGATAAAAGAGAGCTACAGTCAGGACGACCACTGTCGCCTGCTGTTGGATCACTTCGGTGAACGAAAGGTTTCCCTTCCATCGCACCTGAAAGCTAATGTAAATCGCTTTAGCTGCAGCGATGGCCTGTTATTGCATCAGCTGTCACCTTGTGATCCCTTGAGAATCTATGAGCCTCATGACACAGTTCTCAAGCTGATGTTTTTCACGAGCACCATGATGCGGCATCTAGTGGGCATCTGGGCCGTGAAAAGACTTCTTACGAGTGTCAGAGGAATTTTGGTGGCCACATCTATATAGATGGGTGGCCAACTATATTCGCTCTTGCGAACAGTGTCAGCACATTAAGCCTGCACCGTCCAGCAGTGCGCCACTGAAGCCGCTACCGATTCCAACCAACTGTTGGAAGTCTGTAAGTCTGGACTTCATGTATGGCATGCCGCCCGATCATAAGGGTCGGACAGGGCTTGTCTTCTTTGTAGACAGACTGAGCAAGATGGTGCATTATGCACCATGTAAGACATCGATCACAGGCAAGGAGGCAGCTCTCTTGTTCCTGGATCATGTTTACCGACTACACGGGATGCCCGAGTCCATAGTATCGGACCGGGATCCACGTTTGACGTCAAGGTTCTGGTGACATGTGATTGAGCTGCTAGGTAGCAAGCTCCACATCATGACTGCAGACCAACCCTAGATCGATGGTCGAACAGAATATGCCAATTGGGTCTTGGCGGAAGTCTTACGCACGATAGCAACTCTCAAAGAATGGAGCAAACAACTGCCCTTTGTGAAGTTCGCTATAAACAACAGTGTCCAGGCCAGTACGGGCAAGACACCTATTTATATTAACGGAATGCGCCACCGTTTTATATTAACGGAATGCGCCACCCTCGGACGCCAGTCTCGTTTGTGCGCAGTCCGAGTCTTAGTGAGGGAGGGCCCCTCACTATGCTTGGTGCGAAAGAGGGACATAGTTTTGTCAATATGACGATGACCCGCGAGGATATCATCTCAACGACAACAATTTGCCCTAGTGACCCTGTCACTTTAGCAGTGGTCAATAAAACTTCGTCCTATGACCGAAGACTCGGCGTTTTCGCAGGCGAGTTTGATGCTTAAAGCTTGAGCGAGGCTCAACGCTTCGTGGGTGAGCGATTAGCCATCACACGTAAAGTCCGTGACGCCATGGCAAGCGCACAGGACAAGCAAAAAAAATATGCGGACCGAATTGGTCGCAAAAATAATGAACGCTTTAGAGTGGGTGAAAACACACAATAAGGTACTGCTACCCTACCTAAAATTGCGATTTCGGTACTACCTGGAGGTACTACGAAGTTGTTGCCGCGTTTCATTGGGCCCTTTACGGCGGTAGAATAGGTTGGAGACCTAAATTATAGGCTCACCCTTCCCCCGTCGTCTGAAACAATATGTAGATCCAAATGAGGTCACATATCCCCATCTGGATAAGGAGACCGATGGTGACGCCGACTGTGAGTCGAGCGTCGTTCGGGTGAGGGGGATAGTGAAGGCGAAAAGCTATCGGACCGATGCCTCCCACCACGAACAGGACTTGGAGAGCGGGGGACATCACGCGAGTAACGCGGATCCCTCAGCATTATCATCTCAAAAAGGTCCAAGCGAGTCTTCAGGCGTTCATAACCCTGACGAGCCTTTGCACGGACATCAACGAGATCCGAGGTCAGTCGGGAGACTTGACCCTCGAGATCCGCAATACGTCATTCAGCAGCGCTTAACGCATGTGACTGAACGGACGAAGGTAAGGCAGCCGCGAAAAGGTGGGCGAGGTCGCCAAACCTATCGGGCGCCGCCTGCACTAATGGATGCGGGTGGGTTTCAACGCTTCCTTGTTGGAAGGTTGCTTGCCCACCGCTCCTTGAGGCAAGGGTATCAGATCTTCGTCTAATTGAAAGGTTACCCGAAGCGTTTCGACTCTTGGAAACCGATCGATATCCTACGTATTGATTTGCCCGGCTTGGTGGCTGCCTATGAAACGGAGCACCAGCTGAGGCCTTTTCGCTAGTTTCAAATGGACTAGCAGAAGGAGCTTTGTGAGAAGGAACAGGGGTACAGTACCACCCATGATTTCTTTCACACGCAAGCAGGCGAAATTAATACGCTGCGACCGCTGTTTTATCGCATCGGAATGCGGATGAATGCGGCGCAGGAATTCCGCCTCGTATTGGCCGGGCGTTTCATTTGAACGCAACACGACCGAGATCAGGAAAATACGCCCAAACGTTTTTCCCTGAGCCTTCCATGATTTAAAGACGCCATAATAATTATTTGTGTCTACAAGACCGCGCTCTAGGAGCGACGCTCTTGGCCCGTTTAAACGAGGCCATTTAGATGGAGGGGGCATCTTTGGTATGCCACCCGTCACATAGCCACGTTCTAAACGACTGGCTTGTGACACCGACTGAGCACGTTCACGTGTCATCGGCGGAGCTTTAGACTCCGAATCCTCTATATCAGAACCATTATGGATCATGGTCGGAGCATAAGGCGTTGTGGTTATACCCATTGGAGAAGCAGCTGCCTCTATATGCAGCGCTCTCATTACCTGTCCCTGCGCTTGTCAGAGCAGACGACGAGACAGCATTCATTATGTTGCTGTCTCCATGTTGTGAGCCAAGAGAAAAGTTTGGATGGGCAATAATGCGCCATAATCCTTCCTTATGAGCTTGTTGTCCGCATCACTACTATGAGGTGACGGCAACGGTGTCGACTCACTGTAGTCGACAATGAGCGACGGATCAACATCCTCACTGTTAAAGTGGGATGGATCCTTTAGCTCTGTTAACGCGACAGCAGCGGTAGCTGTCGGCGTTTCGTCTTAGGCATTTGACGCGGCCGGCGAATTAACGCGCCGCGTGCGCTTAGTGTGAGGTTGAGTGGGCGTCTTCGCAGACGACCCACAAACGTGGCTCCGCATAGGTGGCATCTTTGGCGCCGTTTATGGAAACACGAGCGCTAGAGTAATTGAGTGAACTTGCGGCACGCAAACCTGCTCGCAATTCCTCTCTCCTCTTTGACGAATTTAAAATTTAAAATTTGATATTTAAGGGGGAGATGGTATAACGGGCTAAAGTTGGCCTAATGTTACACAGTCCCCGTTAAGTACACTTGGTGTTCTTAAGGGGATGGTCAATTACTCAAATAAAGTAATTAGACCCACCACTCGGGTGTGGTCCACATTTGTACCCAATCCTTCTGTATGATGCACATAGGTGCATTCACATTAGGAGGGATGACGCCTAGCGTCATCCGTGAGGACGGCTAGCGTCATCCGTGAGGACGGCTAGCGTCATCCGTTACGCTAGGTATCTAAAAAGATATGCTCGCAATACATATTAAGTATTATCTATTGAGGTAACATTTTAATTGGTAAAAATAGGTATTTGTATTTAGTTGTATTGAATACAAATCAGTTTGAAAACTACTTCCTACTTGATAAGTGCGCACGAAGAGCCGGATAACCGCTCCCGTGACGACTCTTAATCAAGGTACTTTGTGTATTGGGTGAGATCGCTAACGCGCCCACCACAGCTACCTCACTGCACGCAAGAATAGCAGGTTCAACCGCTTCCTTGCTGTGCTACGGTATGTGTCTAAGTAGAGCGTGGCCGCATTACGACGTGCCCGCCTACAATAAAATTTCTTGTGGCTATGATTTAATTGGAGAATAGAACGACGCATCTTTCGTTGACGAATCTACTGGGGCAATGAAATTGTCGGAAATAGTTATTTTGCTGAAAAGGTGGGGTATGCCACGGACATGGCTGGAGGTATGGATACTGAAGCATCTCTGAGAAATTTGGCAGATTACGACTACTTATTTGCTCCGGCTGATAGCTCGAAATTAAAAGTAACGATGAAATTTATCAATTGGTACCTGCAACGAAAAATGAATTTATGATTGTGCCGAAACAAATCATTGGTCACATAAGTTTGCGAGACATCGAGATAAGAAGAAGTCGCGGCAGAAATCGCCCCAAGGTGGACACAAAAGCGAGCATGAGAAAATCTGGGGCTTGATGAGTTCGGTTCATTTGATGACTGTTTGATCAAATCGTCTTTTCGATCACTTCATACCGACATGTGAGATGACGGTCGCATTAAAGCAAGATATGTAAGGATACCACGACGTTAAGTGCGGCAATGGCATTAATGTGTATAAGACAATGGAAAGAGGCAATGTATCCGGAATTATTAGCGCTAAAAGAAAAAGGCGTACCAGGAATGATTTGCAAATATGAAATGCCAAATGGAAGTAAAACAATCAAGATTACGTGAATATTTGACCTTCAAACGGACCATCTGGACAATGTCGTCAAATTTCGAGCCCGGATTGTTATGTGAAACAACAAATAACGTCTTGGATATGATTACATGGAGACATTTGTCCAGTGGCTCGCATGGCTACGTTTCGATTATTTGTAGCAGTATGTATACAGTTGAAGCTTCCATTAAACAAGGCAACATAAACTCCCTGTATTCGCTGGAAAGCTACCCGTGCAAGATAAATAACACAATTACGTCATCAATAAAGCCCTTTATGAGTTAAAATAATTCGGGCGTGAATGGAATTTGAAAGTATAAGGCTGGTTTATCGATTTTGGATTCAGGCAGTGTCGCACTCAGCCATGTTTGTATACAACAAGCACGACGGCGAATTCGCGATAATTCTTCTCTACGTTGACGACATCCTGCGTGCTACGGCGAATGTTGATTTCAAGATAAAATGTTTTAAAGACCGGATACGGACGATGAAATTTACGATTAAGGATTCCTCAACACTTATTCAGGCGTGGAAGAGAAACAGAATTATAGTTGTATCAAGATTCACCAGAAAGCATTGACCACCGTGGAAATCCACCAATGGTTGTGGTGGAGGAGGAAAAATTAGATTCTACCTATGTGTCGGATCTAGAGCCATGACCATCTCTAACCTTCTCACGACCAAAATGGTATGACTCAACTTCTTGAAAAAAATACCAGGACTTAGGCGTGCTACCTTAGCATTCCCAACGTGGATTCTTATTAGCTATGCCTACGGAAGTTTATACAGGTGAGCCTACGAGAGAAGAATGAGAAAACGATGTGGATTGTCACGGTTTGTAGGCGCACTGTCATCCTCGTTAGAGGGATATCGCGCTTGTTGTCCTGCCGGTAGCGTTACAGCTCGAAATACACTACAAAGATGCATTTAATCTAAAACCTTACACTGTGGATAAATTATTCAGCGATTAACTTCAACGACGCGCACCCTGTTAAAATTCCGATGGAAATAACATTACGATTGACTTTAAAGGACATGGATACTGCGCAACGCAAGCAATCACCAGCGAATGGTAAAATAATTCCGTATCGTGAACTAACTGAATCTTTGATATTGCTGGCGAGATGCACGAGGCTAGGCTTAGCTTGTGTCGTTGGGCAGCTTAGCCGATAGGTGCAAAACCCAACCCAACAGCACATCGTGCAGCCAAGAGATTATTGCGATATGTTATTGGTACTAATATCCTGGTAATAGCTTACGCATGTACTAAAGAATCCGAATGAGTGGCAAGCTGACTGCTGATGGATATTGCGACCCGGATTGGAGTGATAAACCTGATACCACAAAAAGTGTGACTAGTTATGTGCATTGCATCGCAGGCGATGCTATAGCGTGGGCTCCTCGACGTCAACGTATTGTGGCGCAATCAACTGCCGAGGCAGATATGTTGCAGCATGCGAGGCATGCATGGAGAAACAAGGTCTGCAAAAAATTTTAATAAAAGTATTTCGCACATGGCTACGACTCGGCATTATAATCAAGCAGCGTTTGTAATGGCGACCGACTAACCCACCATACAGCCGTCGCACATGACACATTGAGCTGCGTTGGCACTATGCTTAAGATCTGGTGGCACAAAGGACAGCCGAATTATGGAAGTGCAGACTGATATTAAGCCTTCAGATTTGATGCCAAAAGCTCTCAACAGTAGCCGATTAGAGAAGTTAAGCTGCATGATTGACATGACCCTGGACAATATTCCGAAGTGACTACCTTCGGAGGAAGGTGTGTTGGAGTCAGCTCAAATTAGTTTGCTATCTTGTATGCACTTCAGGTAGAAATCAGTAGCGGGATTTGCTTGCGTATTAAGTACGCTTTGTTAGGCTCGGTATCCAGATATCTCCTCCTAATAACAGGTTGATAATTTGCGTGGGCGCGCTACTTCGTCTATTACGTCTAATACGACTTATCCTGTTTGGAAGAATGGAGCGATCAAAGACTCCAGTGGGTGGCAACGGATGTCACGTTGTGCATTCCTCATCTTTTCATTTGCTTCGTCCTGACCTCGAATACTTACGCCACCGTGCTTGAGGGGCGTGAACTCAATGTTGAAGTGGCTGCTTTGACTTTCATTAACGCAACAGCAAGACAATCTCTTCCTGTGAGCGGGATTCTTGCAGCGCAGAGAGAATTTGATAAAGCCCCTGCAAGCTCCTGTCGCCATTTTGTAGCAAAAGCAAATTTGCTTCCAGTGACAGCGACCAAGAAATCCTTTGTTGCGATATTCTGAAGCTTAATCACAAATGATTGCCAAAAAAGAAGTATACAACCGAGTGACATGGCTCCAGCGAGAATATAACAGGGCGTCCCGTTTCAAAATAATATTTCCTATAAGTTAAGAAGTACAAAATTATTATCTTTAATTAATGTTGACTTTATATTCCCTATATAACCAAATCTGGTTATGTTGACCCAATAAGACATTAGTTCTTTTGATAAGTCGATTTAAGGTCAAATCTACCCCGCTAATTGTTGCAAGACACGATAGGCGTCGCTTAAGGAGGCGCATCGCAAAGTTAGCTATTAGTATATAAAACTATTGTAGCGAAGAGTCATTATGACAGAGCTTAATATATCAATACAGTTTAACTAATTCTCAATTCTAAAGCCTTAGAATTTACCCTTAGTAGCTAAGCCTTCTTAGCTTCTTAGAACCTTTCTCAGTACGTCGTGTACGCGAAGTAGAAGAGGCACCCCACCTTTACTGTAATCAGAAGAGGTTGACTGGTACTGTTATCAGTACTAGCAAAAGGTGTCCCGTTACACCTGGTAGCACTTCGAAGTTTGTTTAACGTCCTTCGCACATTCCATCCAACATGGAAATGTTTGATGAAGAAGAAGGCTATTATGCAACACATGAAAGGGCCACTCATTCGAGTGACCTTGAATGGAGAGCGATCGAACGCATGTTTACGGTCGTAGGCGGGTCAGCCGTTAGCGCCATATTGTTCGCTGTACAAAGAGACAAGCAACACTGCGGATATAGCCGAGTTCATACAACATGAAATCGACGGGGCCTGAAAATAAGTAGCCATGCTTCACTAGCAAGGCTCTCAACACGCAGAGGTGTTGAGAGAACAGGTGCCAGAAGTTAGACCTGTTGAGAGAGCAGCATTCACATGCTGCTAGCAGGCCGACGCTTCCGCGTCGACCCAACAGCTCAAAGATCGGAGCCTCAAGTTTAGGGCAGTCCAAGGTGACTCCCATTCAAAATAGACGACGCCATTGAAGCTCGCGCATCAATGACTATGCGACGAAAGTGAAAGTTGGCATGTCCATCTTAGCCGGACGTATAAAACCTTAGGCGTTACGGCTCAAGCTTCACAACCCGTTAATTTTTTGGGGTCGTATGAGGTCTTTATGATCCGGATCAGGCAAACCTTTGAGCCACCACGTGCTGAATTCAGGGCTCGAGCAAGGCTTCTGAATTTGAAGCAGGGCAAGCTTAATCTTCACACTTATGCCAGCATTCAGGATTTTTTGTCAGTTCTATTGTTTGTCATCCCATAGATGAACAAACACAGGTAACTCTGTTGATTAAATGTGTTGCAGACGGTCCTGTCAAGACTCACCTATTCCAACTCAAACTAGAGACACTGGACCCAGCGATCTCTGTAGCGGAACAGGAAGGCATTAGCCTGAGACAGGCTTTCGTCCACTCTGGCGATCATCGTCCTTTGAGACGACAAGAAAACGGAGGTCCAGATCGTATTTACCTCTCGTATCTGGAGAGCGAGAAACCTCGCTCTTCAAGTCACACACGATTGCAAAAATGCAATCGTTGTCAATAGACGGAACACTACGCCTATGAGTGAAGCTTTACGCTTAGTGCCAAGAAACACTGAGCAAAAGACGGAACACTACGCCTATGAGTGTAGCTTCACGCTTAGTGCCAAGAAACACTGAGCGGAACGATCGATCTCCAAATACGACCAGCGGATGACGCGGATCCGACACTGTTGCGAAATGCAACGGTGAGACGGATCGTAAGAAAATGGTCGGGGTCAGTAGGAGCAAAGCGCCCTACTGAACCAGCAACGTCAAAAGAACTTGCAGGCCTTCTGACAAAAGTTGCTTCTCACACACCAGCATTGTGTGTAACTGCCCCATGTAGTGAGGTTAAGTGAGGTAAACCTCGTCATCTTGAAAAGCATAGTGGATAATAAATTGCCACTTAAGTCCTTAGTCGATCGTGTAGCGTCAAACAATTCCATTCGACGCCAATCGCTAGAAGTTCGCAGACTCAAATTTATTGAGCGCGACATACCTCTAATGAAGATGACAGTGCGCCTGGCATCAGGCGCATCTGTAACAGTAAAGAAACGCGTAATTGTATCCAATACACGTTAAAGGGTAAACAGTACGATAAAATTAAATGGTACTGGATTTGGATGACAAATTTGAAGTCATTATTGGGCTACCATGGCTTAGTAAGTACGAGCCATGCACAAACTGTCAGCATCAAGCCGTGCTTATGCCTGCCTCTAGTTCATCAGAGGGTCATCTGATGAACGTCTTGGAGCATCTACAAGCGTGTGGATTTTGTACGAGTGAGGGCAAAGGACTCACTTGTGGTTCAGCGTTGCACGACTGCAGAAGACCTCAGTGTGACAACTCGTCACACTGTGGAGTCGGATACCGACGGTTGTGCACAAGCACAGGCAGCGTCGAAGATCGACCACTCCGGAATAAGTTGAGTGGTACTAAACAAGGATGCTTGCTTCAAAAACAACATCCAAAAAACTAAACGGCTAATTACACGAGACAGTGCGACAATCCTAGATCGACTGGAGAGTCGATCGTAGAGGAATTCGCTGTAGTTGCGCAACCACAGCTCGAGGTAAAAAGAGAGGACCCTCCAAATAAGACTTGAGGGAATAAGTCCCCAAAATTCTGCTAGAAGAGTCCCCAGCAACCTGTGGTCAAACTCTCCCAGGTACCTTTGGAAATACATTCCAAAGAGGAAATTCAGACTTCAAATGTCTTAGTAAACACAGACCAAGTGTACGAGATTATACACTTGATCTGGTTGCGCCTCCGTAGTCAACTTTGGAGATAACTTAAATATTAACGCTTGAACGGAAACTGTTCTTGCGTTACAAGCGTAGTGGCAAAGTCAAGCAGATCTGCGTGTGTTTGTCATAGATAATAAGTACGTGGCCGATATTCGGTCGGCAATAGTATTTCCTAAGAGCGAACGGGTTTTCAGCAGCTCATCGAAAAGGGAAAGTGTCCTCGATGTGAAGACTCGGATCAAAAGTCTAACGTCTTAATCCTTTGAGTATTAAAGGAATATTGTTTATAAGAATTTGATCGAATTCAAATGTGTCTTTTCTGAATCCATACCGTGCAAGTAGCCCAAGGATAAAGACACTCGACGAAAAATCGACCTGATACCAAGTACGAAATATGTATGTGATGAGGCAGTGGTCATTTCCTCATGAAGAAGTAAATGGATAGCACATCTTTCTTCTTTGTTGAAGAAAATGAATAGGTCATGGAGCGCTGACTGTTAGCGTTCCTATGGGGGTATCAAGTAAATCTTAAATAAATATCTATTCCTGGCGATTGCGGACCAAGGCAGACAATTCAACGTGGTCTGTGACGCCAGAGATTTTGCAATCGGCTGAGCGATAATGTAATATGATACAAACGGCGCAGAGCGCGTCGTCTGCTGTCAATTGCGTCAGCTTCAACCAGCTAAAAGCAATTGTCAAGTGTATGACAAGGGGTTTCTTGGCCATCGGATATGTACTTGATAAGTTTAGGGTATATCGCTTGGTAATTAGACCATTCATGGTTTCTACGGACCATGTGTCTTTATGCGCATTCGCAAACAAAGTTTCCGATACTTGATCGCGTCTATATAAAAAAATAAGCACCGTTGGAAAAGAATCAGTCCTTAAAGCGAATGCAATGCTGTTGTACAATCCAACAATAAAAATAGGATGTAAATCGTTTGCTATGGTGAGATGGTTGTCTTTCTTCACGAAGTACAACTTCTTCGTGAAATATAAAACAGACGATTTTATGTCGTCACTAAGATCCCTTCGCGCCGGTCCGATTTGAGCCGGATGCGCAAATTAATAGTAATGATAAGACCACTGTTGCAACAATAATTGTTCCGTCGTCAACATTACTACCGACGTTAGACGAGCTTATCCAGAAAATAAGATTCTTAAAGGGCTTATGGATAAATTTAAAGATCCATCACAATACTTCTTGAAAGGATTGTCGAAATCGAATTGATTCTCAACGGATCCATACACAAAACGCAATGGTATTACAGACCATTGATGGTGACATAACTCGTGCCTTCCTTCCCACCCATAATAATTTGCAATGATGTACCATATATGAGACCAATAAGTGGGCATCGTGTGAGCTATGGACTTCGTATTCAGATATCCCGACGACAGTCACATGAACAACGGTATTATTGTGCTTGTTGATCTTATCAGCAAGATGGTTAATCTTCCTGCAGCCCTGGAGTCAATCGCTGCCAAAGGCTATGCTCGTGTCTTTGTTGACACGATAGTTCGACTCCATGAGTGTCCTTGTGAACTGGTCTCAGATCACGTCGGAGTTTTGGCAATCTGTGGCCAAATCACTTGGACCACAGTTGAAAATGTCTACTTCTGAACATCCTGAAACATATACTCAGAAAGAATGTGCAAATCGTATCACGAAGAGATACTTCGCGGATACGTCCACTCTTTTACAAGTTAGAGCAACTTCTTGACACTGGTGGAATTTGCCATCAATTCAGAGCAAAGCATACACCATTTATCGTGAACGGCTAACGCCATCCACGTTTACCTACTGTTGAGAGTGACTCTTATTGAAGGGAGGGACTCGCTCGAGCAAGGAGCGTTATGGGTGACCTCATCACGCATTGACTCTACGGTCGATGCGAAGGATATTAATGTCAATTCAATCAACATTAAATCGGACAAACTCAGTGATAGCGATAATGCTATTCCTGAATTTGATAATGATACCGAAATATTTAGCATCAAGAAAACAATATAGTGAGAGCAACAATGCTCTTTCTTATGAGAAGAATGACATATCCGCAGTGAACACCCGTCGCACTGAAGACAGAAACTAAAGCGAGTCGGCAGGAGAATTTCTGTTGAGTAGAGAAGCGGAGGTTCGTTTCGTACAGGATTTAATCGCTGATGCGGTGGACCGACAGAAACAGAACTCTGACGAAAATGGAAGAGCAGAGATTTTTTCATTTAGTGTTAATGATATTGTCCTGTTGTCAACCGTAAACCTACCAAAACATGTAGTGACGAAAGTGGGCAGCAATAAATTACTACCCAGGTATATCGATTCTTTTCGTGTACTGCACCGTCAAGGCAATGAATTCACGTGCCATCAGGACGAGGCTTCTTCCGGTTCCGAATCACACTGGAACATTCTAAGACATCTGCCAAAGCTTGATGGTCCTGAACCAAAGCAGGATAGTCTCAAAACAGAGTCTGGTTCTAACGATCCATACGTTCCACTGCATCCTCAAAGGACGAGAACTCTTGATGAGCTGTCACCAGCTCATTTTGAAGGAACCGATACGTCGCTTCATTCGCCAGTTTATCAACTGCAATTTTCGCACAAATTTCAACTGGTCACGAGAAACATCATCGACCCGCACCGCTAACTCGCGACGACGGGATCCGTTGCCGGATTTGAGTGGTGAAAAGCGTGTCCTAGTTAAACGCTTCTTTAATTACCTTGGAGTGAAGGGGAATTGAACGAGTTACCTCTTTCGATGGCGAGAGTATCCACCCGCGGGTAACCTTGTTCCCAACTGATGATGGACGTTCCGGGTCTCGTTCGACAGTACTAAAAGTCCCATTCTTATCGACAGACAGCCCATCAGGAACGAGCGCATTTCGCGCTCGTAAAAAAATTAAAGGAAATCAATCCCTTCGCGCATCTCATAAGAGATGAGCGTCCTCTAATGAGATTCTTCAAGGGTGTATGCCTCCGTAGGGGCATGATCTGCACCGTAAAAACAGCATGTAAATGAGTCCCTCCACGAGAGGCAAGGTAACCCTGCCTCTCTAAACAAACGCGGTGGCAGAGCACTTGGCACAGGACTTGGTGAACAACCCTGGCTAAGCTCCTGTGCAATTCTCCTGAGCAACATGTTGCTCAGTTGGAGCAGTTTGAGGCATTCGTGTTCGGACAGCGAAGAGCCGCGTCCGAGGTACAGAGCCATGCTGCGGCGGATTCCGTTATTCAGACTCAGGATGAGCTGAGGCGTGAGCAAGCTCGGAGCGAGGCTCTCAACAGGACTCTTGAGATGCTCTCTGCATGGCCGCATCAACCGAGGCCCATTCGAATGGACCCGCCAAAGTTCGATACAACTGCAGCGCACACAATTGTTATCTGGCTGTTAGCCGTGGAGCAATGCGGAGTAAGTCTGGACTTCATGTTTTGCATGCCGCCCGATCATAAGGGTTGAACGAAGCTCGTCGTCTTTGTAGGCAGACTGAGCAAGATGGCGCATTTAGCACTTTGTAAAACATCGATCACAGGCAAGGAGCCAGCTCTTTTGTTCCTGGATCATCATACCGACCACACGGGATGCCCAAGTTCATAGTATCCGACCGGGATCCACGTTTTACCTCAAGGTTCTGGCGACATGTGATTGAGCTGCTAGGTAGCAAGCTCCACATCTTGACCGCAGATCATCCCTAGATCGATGGTCAAACAGAACATGCCAATTGGGTCTTGGCGGAAGTCTTACGCACGATAGCAACTCTCAAAGAATGGAGCAAACAACTGCCCTTTGTGAAGTTCGCTATAAACAAAAGTGTCCACGCCAGTACGGGCAAGGCACCTATTTATATTGACGGAATGCGCCACCCTCGGACGCCAGTCTCGTTTGTGCGCAGTCCGAGGCGTAGTGAGGGAGGGCCCCTCACTATGCTCGGTGCGAAAGAGGGACATAGTTTTGTCAATATGACGATGACCCGCGAGGATATCATCTCAACGACAAAAATTTGCCCTAGTGACCCTGTCACTTTAGCAGTGGTCAATAAAACTTCGTCCTATGACCGACGTCTCGGCGTTTTCGCAGGCGAGTTTGATGCTTAAAGCTTGAGCGAGGCTCAACGCTTCGTGGATGAGCGATTAGCCATCACACGTAAAGCCCTTGACGCAATGGCAAGCGCACAGGACATGCAAAAGAATATGCTGACCGAAATGGTCGCAAAAAAATTGAACGCTTTAGAGTGGGTGAAAAGGTACTATTAAGTACTGCTACCCTACCTAAAAATACAATTTCTGTACTACCTGGAGGTACTACGAAGTTGTTGCCGCGTTTCATTGGGCCCTTTTATGGTGGTCGAAGAGGTTGGAGACCTAAATTATAGGCTCACCCTTCCCCCATACATGAAGATGCACCCCGTATTTTACGAGGGTCGCCTGAAACGGTACGTAGACCCAAATAAGGTCACATACCCCATCCGTCTAAAGAGACCGATGGTGACGCCGACGGTGAGTCGAGCGTCGATCGTGTGAGGGGGACGGAGAAGGCAAAAAAACTTTCAGCCGATCGACTCCAACCACGAAAAGGACTCGGAGAGCGAGGGACATTACGCGAGTAACGCGAGTAACGCGATTCCCTCAGCATTATCTTCTACAGAAGGTCCAAGCAAGACTTCAGGCGTTCATAACCCTGACGAGCCTTCGCTCGGACATCATAAAGATTTGAGGTCAGTTGCAAGACTTGACCCTCGAGATCCGCAATACGTCGTTCGGCAGCGCTTATCGCCCGCGACTGAACGGACTTAATAAGACCGCCGCGAGAAGTAGGTCCAGATCGCCACTTCTATAGGGCGCCGCCTGCACTGATGGATGCGGGTGGGAATCAACGCTTCCTTGTTAGAAGGTTGCTTGACAACCGCTCCGTAAGGCAAAGGTATCAGATCCTCGTCCAATGGAAGGGTTACCCGAAGAGTTTTGACTCTTGGGAACCGCTCGAGATGGTATCACGGGCTAAAGTTGCCCTAATGTTGCACGGTCCCGTCAAGAACACTGTGTGCTTAAGGGGATAATCAATTACTTAAATAAAGTAACTACACCCACCACTTGGATGTGGTTCACATTGTGACCCACTCTTGTGCATGTGATGCACAGGTGCTTTCACATTAGGAGAGACTACGCCTAGCGTCGTCCGTTACGAGAGGTATCTTAAAAGATACGCTCACAATACATATTAGTGTTATCTATAAAGATGACATTTTATGATTTGTAAAAATGAGTATTTATATTTGATACGAATAAATACAAATCAGTCTGAAAAACTACTTTCTTCCTACTTTGTAAGTGCTCATGAGGAGTCGGATCACTGCTTCTGTCATGACACGTTTACCAAAGTACTTGGTGCGTTGGGTGAGGTCACTTAGGCGCCCACCACAACTACCTCACGGCACACGAGAGTAGACGATTAAACCAATTACTCGCTGTGCTAGGGTGTGCTTAAGTAGAGCGTGGCCGCATTAATACGTGCCCGCCTACAAATGTCACGAAAATAAATTGAGAGGGTTTTGCTAAGCCGTCGAATTTGACGAATTGCGATAGCTACCTCTTTCCATGATAACAAATCAAGTTTCTCACTAGATAAAATTAAGTTTTACCCAAAGCTAAAGGGTACGGAATCGTGCTGGATGGTACGAGTGTAACGGGGTACTGCCGACTTGTACTGCTTCGTTACAAGTCCACTTCGCACTGCTTCAGTGCGAGTGGTGCCTCACGTCACTTTACGTACACTAGAACGTGCAGAGGAAGACTCTCTTTTGAACTACTTGCTTTAAAAGAGGGTTAAAAGTAAATTGTATTTAATATAATTAAGTTCTTCTGTTTCTACCTTTTTAATACGAACTTAACTATATACTTATACAAAACATGTAATAAAGTCTTCTCTGTCTCTCCGTTTGCGCGCGTCCAGTGCTGACTGGACTGTGGAGCAAGTAGATATAATGGCCTATTTCTTTTAGTGGATAAGCTTTCTGAATATTACTATGTAAAGTAATATTTTCCAAATATTATGTACCTTTTAGATAATAAAAGGTATTCATTAATATCCTTAAGTGTTAATTTCATGTAACGATACACCCCGTTACACGAGAATAGGTTTTGAATAACATTTCATTGTCGAGCAACTTTGGAAGCTTCATTTTTTAATTTCTATCGCCACAAAGATTTAATATAGCATTCTTAATTTCATGTTGACGTGTAGTAAAAAGATTCGCTATACAGTATCGGCGACTCAATTCTGACAAAGTTAGACCAAGTTTTAAGCTTTAGGCTTTGACAGCACAATCGTCAAATTCATTAACCTTCTTGTCTGCTAAGACTTTGCTGCAAAGATGTGTATTTGACGAATGCACACTCACAGCATCGACTTCACCATCAGTAGTAGTACTGGCTCGCAACAGTAGCTTCTATGCAGGCATTTGCCGGAGACGAAAAAATTACATGTGCGGCATGCTCCAACCATGTATAATTTTTATTTTCGTGAAAATACATAAGCTTAAGCTTTGGTGTTTGACTTTTTTTAACATTACCCCACAAATAATAAAATATTTGGTCGGAGCGCATTCCACCACAGACCGAGTAACATGTTGCGCCGCGTACTCCTAGGCCGCTCTCTCCAGGCACTAGCTATCGGGCGCCGCGCGGCACCTTTATTGCGTGTTTTCTTCTCTTCGTTACCCGAGGGTGTTTCACCTCTCACAATGCCATCCTTATCACCCACGATGGAGACAGGCTCGCTATCGACATGGCTTAAGAAAGAGGGTGAAGAAGTTAATGCCGGTGATGTGCTATGCCAGGTGGAGACGGACAAGGCCGTCGTCGATTACGAGATGCAGGACGATGTAGTTATAGCTAAAATCGTTTGTCCTGAAGGCTCTGCCGATCTGCCCATTGGAACTCTGCTCGCGTACACGGTGGAGGACTTGGATATGTACAAGAGTCTGCTTGAAAGCGGAGACCTAGCCAAGCTCTCGGTCGACTTCAACATCAAACCTCAAACTGATCCTGAAACTGCTTCAGTTGCTACCACAGTCTTCCCAGAAACGACACACAGCGATCGCGTGCCGCTAATCAAATTTCTGGGAAAACGCTCATTACTTCCCGAGTACAACCACCCGCCACCGGAGTCCTTGACAAAATCTGATCCTGAAGCACCGACTTCACAGCCCGTGGCGGTAACTACTGACGTCGCGTTTAAAAATGTCCCGCTTTCGAATATGCGCAAGATCATTGCCAAACGCCTCGCCGCCTCCAAGCAGGACGTTCCTCACAGCTATTCGAGCATTGACTGCGAAATTGATCGCACGCTACAATTTCGCAAGCAACTGAAAGCCAAACACGATGTGAAAGTCGGAATTAACGACTTTATTCTCAAAGCCGTTGCCCTTGCGCTGCGTGATGTCCCTGAAGCCAATTGCTTCTTTGACGACAAAACAAAAAGGGTGCAGCCAAATTCGAGTGTCGACGTCTCGGTAGCTGTCGCCACTCCATCGGGTCTAATTACTCCGATTGTACCTAAAGTGGACACTCTTGGACTCAGCGGCATCAATAAAATATTCTTGGAGATTGTGGCCCGCGCGCGTCAGAACCGACTCAAGCCTGAGGAGTTTCAAGGCGGCTCGTTTACTGTGTCCAACCTCGGTAGCTTCGGCATTGATGAGTTTCGAGCTGTAATCAATCCGCCCCAGGCTTGTATTCTAGCCGTTGGTGGCGGTCGCAAAGAAGTGCTGCCTCCTCTTGAGATCGTAGAAGGAATCAGTCCGGAGCCGCGGATTGCCACTCTTATGAATGTGACGCTGTCGTCCGACCGTCGCGTGGTTGATGACGTCATTGCAGGTCAATTTTTACAGGCATTTAAAGCCTACATGGAAAACCCAGAGCTTTTAGTCGTTTAGCTCTTTGAATGACGAACATTCGATACATTGCAATATCACAATACGTAGAGGCTACCAACGCAATAAAGATAGCCTCAAGCAAGTCTCTGTCCTGAAAGGTCCACCTGCTGTCTCGGTTTATCCATATTGTAGTTTGAATCTAGCTGGTGGGTTCTAGTATTCTGCTTTTTGCAATGTGCATTGGCTCTTGCCGCAACACGATCATATCTTGTCGGAATAATTGGTCAAACTATGGCGCTTTATTTGACTTATCTCGCAAGTCCTGCAAATTAGGCTTGGAAGCAAGCTCGTCAGCACCATAGTGAGCGTTTAACGTTTTTGAAATTGCAAAGGTGAATATGAAGTGCTCGAACGTATCGAAGAAATGTGAGCTTAGATTAGTATTTGATGTTAAGAAAGGGGTCAGACGTTTAATAATAGAAAGCATTCAAAGCGATACAGAATAAATACTTAGGTCGTCTTATAAAGGTAATGCCTGTGAAATGGCAAAGGCCAACCTGCCAAATTTAAATGGTGGGTGGTTCGTGTAACCGGCTCAAGTTGCTCTATGTTACACAAACCACTTTGTGACGGGCGAAAGTTGCCCTTATTTCACACAGTCCCCGTAAAGTACACTTGGTGTTCTTAAGGGGATGGTCAATCACTTAAATTAAGTAATTAGACCCAGCATGTAACGGGGTGTACAGTTACATTAAATTAACAATTTATATTATCTAAAAGGTAGAAAATATTTGGAGGATATTACTTTATATAGTCATGTTCAAAAATCCTATCCATAAATAGGTATAGGCCATTATATCTATTTACCCCGCAGACTTATCAGCATACACTTTTCATTTAACCCTCTATAAGTTAGTTGTCTTAAAGAGAAGTCTTCCTCTGCACGTACTAGTGTACGTGAAGTGACGTATGCCACCACTCGCAACTGAAACCGTGCGAAGTGGACTTGTACTGAAGTAGTTCAAGTCGTAGTGCCCCGTTACACCTGGTAGCACTTTGTAGACTGTCCAAGGACCACATTTCCTTTATCTAACATGGACATGTCAGATGATAGTGGGAATACGCATCACGTTTCGCGTGAAAGCTACTCCTTTCTAAGTGACATAGAAAGGAGTGCGGTCGAACGAATGAGTTCGACCATAGGAAACGATGTCATCTTGGCAATGCTGTCCAATTTGGACAGAGATGCCCTCCATTTAGCCATCGCCAAGTTCATACAACATGAACTTGACGAGATGAAGGGGGAAGGTAGCCTTACTGAATCAGCAAGGCTCTCAACAGGCAGAACTGTTAAGGTTACAACAGGTACAGACCCCTGTACCTATGATGACGCAGACGAGTCGTCCCGAAACCTTAAAAATTGACATCTCTAAGTATAGGGGAGTCGAAGAAGACTCCCTCTTGAGATGGTTTGTCGAGTTGGACGATGCCATAAGTGCACGTCACATCATCGACGAGCAAATGCAAGTCGTATTCGCTCAATTAAATTTGGCAGGTCGTGCCAAAACTTGGGCATTGGGCCTTAAGTTGCGCGAACCATATGTGTTTGGGTCGCTAGAGGCTTTTAAAGCCCGGCTCAAACAGACGTTTGAATCGCCAAGGGCTGAGTTCAGAGCTCGTTCAGAGCTTCTGAAACTCAAGCAAGGCAAGCGTAATGCTTACGCACATGCCCAGCACATACGACTCTCAGCGAGTTGTATAACAAATGACCCAGTCCATGAACACACGTTGATTACGGTGTTCATGCAAGGTCTTAGGAATGGTCCCGTAAAGACCCAGCTGTTCCGCTTGGAACTGGATACGCTTGAAGAAGCAATATCCATTGCGGAACGGAAGGACTTTAGCTTGAGACAGGCTCAAGCTAATTCGTCATCGTATCATCCTCCAAGACGACACGAGGTAGGAGGTCCAGAACCCATGGACCTCTCTTACGTCGAAAGCGAGAGACCTCGAGCACTAAGCGATCGCAGAAATGCCATCGCTGCCAAAAATTAGGACACTACGCTCATGAGTGTAGTGCCCCACGCCCAGCACCGAAAGGTGCTGAATGAATTTTGGACCGATTGAAAAAAGGGCAACGATCGCGGGTCCGACGTTGTTGCGAAATCGCAACAGCGAGGCGGGCAGCAAAAAAACGGTCGGGGTCAGTAGGGGCGCAACGCCCTACTTATCCAGCAACCTCAAGAGAATTTGCAAATCTCTTGACTAAAGTCGCTCCAGACACACATCATTATCTGTCTCTGCACCTGGTGATGCTAATGCACAGGCAGCGCCGAAGGTCCACCACTCGAAAAAGTCGAGTGGATTAAGACATGAATGTACGCGTGGCGGACGACATACAAGGAGTATACCGGTTGCCCCAAAGGGACAACACGATGATTCTAGGTCGAGTAGAGAGTCGACCGTAGAGGACCCGACTGTGATAGCGCAATCACACTCGAAAGACGTTGAGGGAAGGGGTCCCCACATACTTGAGGAGAAATCTCCTTAAATAGTTGAAGTTACTAGACTCCAAGATCCCGAGGGATTAATCCCTCGACAGCCTGTGGATAAATCCCAGGAAGAAACAGAGACATTAAATGTCTTGTTTAATTAAGGTTCCAGAGTATGCGCTGATACTCTTGATCTGTATGCGCCTCCGAAGGTAACTTCGGAGATAACTCAATTAGCAACCCTAGAACCTAGGCAATTCTTGAGAGATCTGCATGGTGGTAAAATCAAGCAGATCGGCGTACTCGTCACAGAGGACGATTACGTAATGACATTCGGTCAGCGCTAATTTTTGCAGAGGACGAACGGGCTCTCAGCAGATCATCGATGGACGAAAGTGTCCTCGATGTGAATACTCGGATTGAAAAATATACTACTCAATCTTGGGAGTCACTCAAGGGAAATCCTTTATACGAGGATTTAATAGACTTCAGGGACGTATTCCCTGATGCAGTTCCATGCGAGTTGCCTAAGGAAAAAGGCACTCGACATGAGATCGAGCTCAAACCGGGCTCGAAGTACTGTGTCATGAAGCACTGGCCACTGCCTCGTGACAAGTACTTCCGATCGATAAATTCTTTACCAATCGAGTAAAAGCGGGCCATGTGAGGGAGTCAACCTGGGTGGCGGATAGTGCACGCATTCAACAAACTGAATGCTGCAACAGTACTGGCTCAAACGCCGATACCTAAAAAGACGTTATCATAGATGGTATGTCTAAGAGTACGATCTTTTCGTCTATGAATCTGATGGATATGTTCTATCAAATCCTTATGCGTGAACGGAACATTTCGTACACAGCAGTGATCACTCCCAGTGGGATGCTCTGGG
>NC_090614.1:2062513-2078799 GCF_004359215.1 Bremia lactucae | reverse complement strand
ACCGCAATAACTCACGGCATTTCTCGCCTAGAACTACGATGGTTTTTATCTTCTCTACATTTAATTTCAAAGTTGAATATAAGCCGGATAAGTCGAATGTCTTGGCTGACGCTTTATCGCGCTGACCAGACTTCGAGGTTAGACACCAGGAAAGTGTTGTCTAGTGATAAACCTCAATTTCAGCCGTCTACGTTGGCAGTCATGAAGGCATACCACGTGATGAGCTCATTGGCCTCCGAGATATAAGAAAGCTACAGTCAGGACGACAATATTCGCCTGCTGTTGGATCACTTCAGTGGACGAAAGGTAACCCTTCCGTTGCACATGAGAGCAAAGCTCAATCGCTTTAGCTACATCGATGGCCTGTTATGGCATCAGCTGTCACCTTGTGAGCCCTTGAGAATCTATATGCCTCATGACACAGATCGCAAGCTGATGATCCTTTACGAGCTCCATGAGGTACCATGTAATGGGCATCTGGGCTGTGAAAAGATATTCTTACGAGTGTCGGAGGAATTTTGGTGGCCACATCTATATAGATGGGTGGCCAACTATATTCGCTCTTGCGAACAGTGTCAGCATATTAAGCCTGCACCGTCCAGCAGTGCGCCACTGAAGCCGCTACCGATTCCAACTAACTGTTGGAAGTCAGTAAGTCTGAATTTCATGTTTGGCATGCCGCCCGATCATAAGGGTCGGACAGGGCTAGTCGTCTTTGTAGACTGAGCAAGATGGTTCATTTAGCACCATGTAAAATCATCGATACATGCAAGGAGGCAGCTCTCTTGTTCCTGGATCATGTTTACCGACTACACGGGATGCCCGAGTCCATAGTATCGGACCGGGATCCACGTTTTACGTCTGGTTTTTGGCGACATGTGTTTGAGCTGCTTGGTAGCAAGCTCCACATGTCGACCGCAGATCATCCCCAGACCGATGGCCAAACAGAACGTGCCAATCGGGTCGTGGCGGATGTCTAACGCACGATAGCAACTCTCAAAGAATGAAGCAAACAACTGCCTTTTGTGGAGCTCGCTAAATAGCAGTGTCTTCGCCAGTACGGGTGAGACACCGTTTTATATTAACGGACCGCGCCATCCTCTGACGCCAGTCTCGTTTGTGCGCAGCACGAGTCTTAGTGGGGAAAGGCCCTTCACTATGCTCGGTGCGGAAGAGGGACATAGTTTCGTCAATATGACGATGACATATGCGGGTATCATCTCAGATACAGAAACTTGCCCTAGTGACCTTGTCATTTTAGTAGTGGTCAATAAAACTCCGTCCTACGACCGACCTCTCGGCGTTTTTATAGCCGAGTTTGATGCTAAAAGCATGAGCAAGGCTTAACGCTTTGTGGATTAGCGATTAGCCCGTAACGCAATGGCAAGCGCACAGGACAAGCAAAAAGAATATGCGGACCGAAATGGTCGCAAAAATAATGAACGCTTTAGACTGGATAAAAAAGTAATATTAAGTACTGCTACCCTACCTAAGAATGCAATTTCTGTACTACCTTGAAGTTGTTGCCGCGTTTTATTGGGCCCTTTCTGGTTGTCGAAGAGGTTGGAGACCTGAATTATAGGCTCACCCTTCCCCCGTCTATGAAGACGCACCCCGTAATTTGCGTGGGTCGAGTAAAACGTTATGTAGACCCAATGAGGTCACATACCTCCATCCGTATAAAGAGACCGATGGTGACGCCGACTGTGAATCGAGCGGCGTTCGGGTGAGGAGGACGGTGAAGGCAAAAACAATATAAGCCGACCGACTCCTCCCACCACGAATAGGACTTGGAGAGCGAGGAATATCCCGCGAGTAATGCGGATCCCTCAGTCTGTTTCTCTCAAAGAGGTCGGAGCGAGTCTTTAGGCGTTCATAACCCTGACGAACCCTCGCTCGGACACCAAAAAGATCCGAGGTCAGTCGCGAGACTTGACCCTCGAGATCCGCGATACGTCGTTCAGCAGCGTTTAACGCCTATGACTGAACAGACGAAAGTAAGGCTGCCGCGATTAGGTGGGCGAGATCGCCACTCCTATCGCGCGCCGCCTGCACTAATGGATGCGGGTGGGAAGCAACGCTTCCTTGTTGGAAGGTTGCTTGCCCACCGCTCCGTGAGGCAAGGGTATCAGATCTTCGTCTAATTGAAAGGTTACCCGAAGAGTTTTGACTATTATGAACCGATCGATACCCTACGTATTGATATGCCCGGCTTGGTAGCTGCCTATGAAAGGAGCACCAGCTGATACCTCTTCGCTAGTCTCAAATGGACTAGCAGAAGTAGCGTTGTGAGAAAAAAAAGCGGGTACAGTACCGCCCATGATTTTTGTCACACACAAGCGGGCGGTTTTCAATTCGTTCCGACCGCTGTTTCATCGCATCGGAATGCGGATCAATGCGGCGCAAGAATCCCGCCTCGTATTGATCGGGCGTTCCATTCGAATGCAACACGACCGGGATCAAGATAATTCGCCCAAGCGTTTCCACTGAGCACTCCATGACTTAAGACGCCATACTAATTATGTGCGTCTAGAAGAGCGCGCTCTAGGAGTGACGCTCTTGGCCCGTTTAAATGAGGACATTTAGATGGAGGGGGGGCATCAGTGCTATGCCACCCGTCAATTAGCCACGTTCAAAACGACTGGCTTGTGACACCGACTAAGCACGTTCACCGGAGCTTTAGGCTCCGAATCCTCTATGTCAGGACCATTATGGATTATGGTCTGAGCAGAAGGCGTTGTGGTTATACCTAACGGAGAAGCAGCTGCGCCTCTATATGCAGCGCTCTCATTACCTGTCGCTACGCTTTCCAGCGCAGACGACGAGACAGCATTCATTATGTTGCTGTCTCCATGTTGTGAGCCAAGAGAAAAGTTTGGATGGGCAATAATGCGCCATAATCCTTCCTTATGAGCTTGTTGTCCGCATCACTACTATGAGGTTACGGCAACGGTGCCGACTCACTGTAGTCGACAATGAGCGACGGATCAACATCCTCACTGTTAAAGTGGGATGGATCCTTTAGCCCTGTTAACGCGACAGCAGCAGTAAGTGTCGGCGTTTCGACTAAGGAATTGGATGCTGCCGGCGTGTAAACGCGGCGCGTGCGCTTAGTGCGAGGTTGAGGGCGTCTTCTCGCCAACATTGCCCCTTTTTGGTGGCATCTTGGGCGCCGTGTATGGAAACACAGGTCGCTAGAGTGACTTAGCGGCACGTAACGCTGCTCGCAGTCCCTCCCTCCTCTATGACGTATTTTAAATGAAAATTCGCTCTTTCAAGGGGGCGACGTAACGAGCTAAAGTTGTCCTAATGTTACACAGAACCCTTTAAGTACACTTGGTGCTCTCGAGGGGATGGTCAATCACTTAAATTAAGCAATTAGACCCAGCACTCGGAGTACTTCACATTTGTGACCACTTCTTGTGTATGTGATGCACAAAGGTGCATATACATTAGGAGGGATAACGCCTAGCGTCATCCTTTACGCGAGGTATCTAGATAGATACGCTCGCAATACGTATCAAGTGTAATCTATAGAGATGACATTTAGATTGGTAAAAACAGGTATTTATATTTAATCCGATTAAATATAAATCAGTCTGAAAACTACTTCATTCTTGGTAAGTGCGCACAAGGAGCCGAATTACAGCTCCCGTGGCGACACTTAACCAGAGTTCTTAGTGAGCTGGGTGAGGTCTCTAACGCGCCCACCACAACTACCTCACTGCACGCAAGAGAAGCTGGTCTAACCGCTATCCCGCTGTGCTAGGCTGTTTGTCTAAGTAGAGCGTGGCCGCATTACGACGTGCCCGCCTACACACTGAGTCTACTTGAGGGATGGTTAATTACTTCTCGCGAGGTACCTAGGCCTTCCACTCGGGAGTGGCCCACACAATGACCCATTTTTGTGTATGTGATGCACATAAGTGCATTCCTTTTGAATAGGATGACGGCAAGCGTCATCCGTAATGCACGCAGGTGCGTCTTAAAGCGGCCACGCTTTACTTAAGCACACACATTAGCACAGCGAGGAAGCGGTTTGACCGTCTTCTCTGACGTTCAGTGAGGATGTTGGTGGGTGCTTAAGCGGCCTCGCCGAACGAACGAAGTGCGTTAATTCGTAGTTACAACGTCGATAGCTGCTGCAGCTGTCGCGTTAACTGGACTGAATGAACCATCCCAGTTTCTAACGTTTAAAAATTGATTTAAGGAAGATCAACTTTAGAACAACACACAATGCGTTTGAAGTTTATTGAGAAGTGATTAATGTAGGTACTTCCTTTGAACTTGCCATCATAAGTTACTACCCATCCGCTGGATTGTCCCCTTGATTATTTACTAGTTATATCGACATCAACCTGAAAGTTGTAAAGAATATTTTAAGGAGATCTTGACTCCAGTTTATGTTCGCACATCGGTGATGTTGGCGGACTTACTGACTAAGGGATTTGCGGCACCACGTCAGCAGGTTTGTGTATGCTCTCTCACTCAGAGCATCTAGGACTTGGCAGAGCTTGGGAGAAAAAATAATAGTCACAATATTGTAGCTACGACATCCAAGCTGCATGGAGAAGAGTTGCAGGATTTTCTTGCGCCACGTAGTTGCAAGTGGGCCATTCCACAACAGCATCACGTGGGCTATCCAAATTTGGATCAGGTAGCGCATCCTTCTAAATCGACGGATATATGCCTAGAGTGGCAGTCAGCATGCACCTTACAATATAAGAGCAAAACCAAAGATAAGAGCAATGAAGCATTAGCAAAAGGCGGACGAAGCGCGAGCGAGGTGCCGCGACCGGGATCAAACCAGAAACCTTCAGATCTTCACTCTGACGCTCGCCCAACTGAGCTACCGAGGCGTCGGCTGAAAGCACACTGCTGGTGCATCAGGGATTTGCCACCTTTTTGCAGACTTCCCTGACGCATCCACATGCGAGACCGTTGTGTACATTCGATTGGGACCTTCTGTCGAAGATTGATGTGTTCATCGAAAGTGTTGCGCTTTAAGCATATGCGTGTATAGGGGATCATATGACAAGAATTATACGGAGAATTATGTGTGGAAAATATCGTGTGTTGTGGCTCAGTCGGGTAAGGCATGGCGGTGCATCCACAGGTCACTGATTCGATACCCGGCAACGACAAAAAGTAAAACCTTTGGGAACTGGTATTGGGGCTCACCAGCACTGTTTCGCCAGACAGTGACGTCCCCCATATTATGGTAGTCCATATATGTGGAAAGGGGGCACAGAGAAGATAGGAATGAAATAGCGGTAGGATAAAGTTAACGGTAAAATTGAGATGAGCTCAAAAATATAACTTACTTTTCGGTTTGCAATCTCGACCGTAAGCCCATCTTCAAGCTCATAGCGTTAACGTAAATTTAACAGATTATGAGCTCAAGCAACAACTCCGGTTTCAAGATTCAACCTTTTGACGGCTTAAACTACGTGCTATGGAGCTACAAGATGAAGATATACCTCATCTCCAAGGGGTTGTGGGGAGCTGTCTCCGGTGTGGACGCTCCGAAAGCTGTAAAGGAGCAACAAGCGCACGCCGCGATTGCGCTGAATCTGAGTGACGCGCAGTTGATGCACATTATCGACACGACGACGGCGAGAGAGGCGTGGGGAAGGCTGGCGAAGTTTTATCGCACACAAGACATGGCAAATCGACTTTGGCTTAGAAGAAGCTTGCGTCGTTTAAATATACAGCTTCAAGCATTGGTGGTCACGTGACAGAGCTTGAAGACCTAGTCATGAAGATGATTAGCGCCAACTGCGGGCCAAGTGAAGAGGACGTATGTGCAGTGATGCTGAGGAGTCTGCCTGCAAGCTACGAGAGCTTAGTGCAGGCGTTTCGCATGTCGGTGTCAAGTTTTATTTTCAGCGACCTCGTGAGCAAGTTGATTTCTGAGGAAGTGCGGCACAAGGACACGGCTGGTGTAGAAGAAGCAACGGCTCTTTACACAAGCAAGAGAAACGGCAAACAGCACTCGAAGGAACAGCAAAGACGGCAAGCTAAGAAACCTTAAGGAGCGTGTTATAACTGTGGCAAGGTCGGCCACTATGCTAGGGATTGCCGTTCAAGTCGTGGACCAAGAAAAACACGAGAAGGAGGACACGAACACTCCAACGTCGCATTTAATGCAAGCGAAGGATCCGTCAGCGACTGCTGGGTTATGGACAGTGGCGCATCTGCACACATATGCATTGACCGGGAAGCTTTTGTAGAGTTTGAGGAAGTGTGCCAGGCGCGCAGTATATCAAGCGCGGAGAGTAATGTGAAGCTCAAGGTCATCGGTCACGGAACGGTGAAGCTGCGCGTTTGGACCGGACATGATTGGATCGACGCTCGCCCCGAAAACACTCTCCATGTCGAAGATCTGTCAAATAATTAATTCTCGCTTACGGCTGCATCAGCGCGAGGAATGATAGTAGAGATCACGCGCAACGAGTGCGTCGTGAAGCGGGGCGGGACATCAGTTGCCACAGGAAGGAAGCAGGGTTTCCTGATGTACCTCAACGTTGAAGCTGGTGCGGAGTGTCACGTAGCCGCGTACGAGAGCGAGCTATGGCACAGAAGACCGGGCCACGCATCGTACGGGACAATTAATGATATGGTCAAGGACGGAAGGATCAAAGGCGCGGAAATGAAGACCGAAGTCGTGTGTGACGTATGCGCAACGTCCAAGCAAGTACGCAAGTCATTCAAGTCAAGCGAAGAAGACAAACGACATAGGGAGAGTTCACGTTCTGACGGTATCGTATGCTCCGACGTGCTTGGACCAATCACTCCAGGTTCAAGATCCGGCTTTAAGTACATTGTGAGCTTCATCATGATGAAGAGCGGGTACGTGACGGTCTATCCGTTGCGAAAGAAGGGTGAAGTCATGAGCGCGTTCACAAGATTTTACCAGGAGATCAAGATAGTGTCGGGGAATAAGATCAAGGTCATTCGAAGTGACAACGGTGCCGAGTACCGAAACGCGGCAATGGACAGTTTCTGCAAAGAGAAGTTCATCAAGCAAGAGTACACAGTTCAATTTAATCCTGAGCAGAACGGCATGGCAGAGCGCATGAATCGAACTCTGGTAGAGATGACCTGCTGCATGCTTAAGGACAGCGGTCTCGACAAGTCTTACTGGTACGAAGCTGTAATGACAGCAGCAGACATTCGGAACGTGGTTCCAAACTCGTCGAACAAGAAGTCAAGTCCGTAGGCGATGTTGTTCAAGCGAAAGCCGCGCATCAATCACATGCGCGTGTTTGGTTCGCAATGCTACACGCATGTTACAAAGGAGAAACGAAAGAAGCTGGACGATTCGGGCGTAAAGTGTTAATTTCTTGGCTATGCAAAGGATCACAAGGCGTATCGGCTGCTTAACGGGGATGACGGCTCTGTCATAATTTCAAGAAGCGTGAAATTTGCCGAGCATTCCCTTTCGAAGGCAATGAAAAGGGAAGACGAGCGAATTATCGACATCATTGATGATAATGAAAATTTGGAGACGTCGAAACTTAACGACAATGGTTTGAAGGTTCCAGAAAATGACGAAAGGCTTCGGACTTTGCCACTTCGAGCTTGCCGTGACCCGATTCGTGGTAGCCAAAACGAGTCCAGTGTTCAAGGTCAGGTTCCGCTCGAGCATCAAGCACGCCCGGAAGAGACGGCAAAGAAGAGTGGATGATGCGACCAATTCAAAAGAAACGCGGTGTGGTGAGCTATGAACAAAAGTTCCCTAACCTACGCCGCAGCCACTTTAACTTGGACGATTTTGAAGGAGAAGACTCGTTATATTGCTTTGTTGCAGATTGTGATGGAGAACAAGCTTCAAGCTACGAAGAAGTATTGAACAGTACGAACTAGAAGCAGTGGCTGGAAGCGATGAAGAGTGAGATGCAGTCCTTTAAAGAACACAGCACATGAGCGTTAGTGGACATGCCACCGAACAAGAAGGCTGCTGGCTGCAAGTGGGTATTTCGGATCAAGCGCGATCCAAGTGGAAATATTGTCAAATCAAGGCACGATAAGTTGCAAAAGGATTTACGCAGCGGTCTGGGATCGACTTCGTCAAATCTTTTGCACCAGTGGCACGCAAAGAGTCAATCAATACGGTGTTGGCAATTGCAGCTGCTGAAGACTTGGAGGCAGAAAATGTCGACGTTGACACCGCATTCCTGTATGGAGAAGTTGACGAGGAGATCTACATGGACCTTCCCAACGTTTTGAAGATCAACAAAATCCGATGAAGAAGTGTTTGTTACAGAAAGCGCTGAATGGAACCAAGCAAGCGGCGTGAGAGTGGAACAGCAAACTGAATCAGCATTTCGAGAACCAAGGATTCAAAAGCACTTCAGCAGATCCGTGTGTGTTTATTCGAGTGTCAAGCGGCAAATACAGCATCATTGTAATCTACGTGGACGACCTAATGCTGTTCGGTAAGACTAAAAAGCACATTACGGACATTAAGAGTGCGCTTAAGCAAGAGTTTAGCATCAAAGAGCTTGGGAATTTCAAGTACTGCTTAGGGATCGAGATTCACCGAAGCTCGAAGAACACTTGATCAAGATGAACCAGAAGGCATACATCAGGCGACTCTCGGGAAAGTATGAAATTGAGAATTGCAAGGACGTGCTCACACAAGCGGACAACAACTCGGAACTGGTGAAGATGTCTGAAGAGGAAGCGTTTGTACCGAAACTTCCGTATCGCAAACTGGTGGGTGCTTTTGTATTGACATTGTACATACAAATTAATGTACATAGCGACTTATACACGACCAGACATCGCGCATGCGGTTGGCGATGTTGCCAAGTTCTGTGAGCGCTACGAAGAGTCACACTAGGTAGCAGCCAAGCGAATTCTTAAGTACTTGAAGACGACTAAAGATATTAGCATTGTATTTAGCGGCGTTAACAAGGGAGAGCTTATTGGATTTGCAGACGCAAACTGGGCAGGCGACTTAGATACGCGGTATTCAACGACAGGATACGTGTTCTTCCTGAACGGCGGCACGATCTCGTGGAACTCCAAGCGCCAGCCGACCGTTGCGACATCAAGCACGGAAGCAGAGTATATGAATCTGTATAGCGCAACTCAAGAGGCAGCCTGGCTTCGAAATCTGATAAAGGACTTGGAGTTCAAGACTGATACGGCGACGACGATCTTTCAAGACAATCAAGGATGTATTGCGCTTGCCCAGAATCCTGTCTATCATTTGCGCACGAAGCAGATCGACATCAAGGTTTATTTCTTGCGTGAGAAGGTGGCGAGTGAGGTAATTGCAGTGGAGTACAAGTTAACTGAAGAAATGATCGCGGACGGGTTAACTAAGGCTCTTCCAGAGACAAGCACACCAAGTTATCATGGGACTCGGCATGGCAGCATAAGGGCATCACTTTGAGTGCACATCACGGGAGAGTGTTGAAGATTGATGTGTTCATCGAAAGTGTTGCGCTCTAAGCATATGCGTGTATAGGGAATCATATGACAAGAATTATACGGAGAATTTGAGTGTGGATAATATCGTGTGTTGTGGCTCAGTTGAAAGGTTGTATATATTTGTTAAATTTGACAGCAAATTGGCTAAGCTAACATAAATAGTATTGTACATGCTACCGGTATTTTGATGCTTATAACTGTCCGTTGCTTCTTGGCACATATTTATTCCATATCGAAATGAAGACCTCCAGAAATTTAGTGTGTTATGATTCAGGTGGTTATGAGGTGCGTTGCTGTGCAGGAGGTCGCTGGATCGAGTCCCGTCATCCCCGTGAGAAAAACTCCGAAATCTGATACTATAAATTTTCAAAGAAGAATCGTGCTGAGAAGGGGTGCCGCTGATAATTAATAGATACTTTCCACGTTAGAATCTAATATTGACGGTCGTAGCTAGGGCCCGCAAGGGTGACGGGCGGCCAGATCCCGATTCTGACGGAGATAGTGCAATTAACGATCGTGCAGGTCGCCCTACAAAGCGTCAAGATCACAGGTACACCGCGGAGGGAAAAAAAGGCCTTCAGCTCTCAGACTCAAGCCCGTATATAGCTCGACACTTCACACTTGCATTACAGAGGAATTCTTCACGTCAGAGAAACTTGTGGTAGCAATCGTGCTTCCATTGCGTTCGCCCGTACGAAGTCAAGGAACACTTGGTGCTAGCGCATCATCTTGATGATGATGTTTTTTGTGTCTTCTGCTCTCCAGGGTTATACCGACGTCGAAGGCTGCGCCGGAAATATGCGCAAGCAGTCAAGAAAAGACTGCTAAGGCAGGAAGCGCTGGAGTCGGCTGACGTCCGTCGAAGAGGCGCCGGTTTCGATCGGCCCACAGGAAGTGGAGTATCACCGCTCGAAACGTTTGCCAGACGTCGTAAAGCACACTACGCTGTCTCTCCACTCTTCTCTCACTCTTGGTTTCGTCGCCAGCACAATATCCAGCCAAGTCGCACGCGACTGAAAAAAAAGGATTCACTAACCGACTTACATGTTCCCAGAGCTGCACGGCAAGCGCACAGTCGAAGAACAAGTGTTGCTCAGTCTCGATCGCAATGCATCCAGCACGTACGCAATTGCGAATGCGTGGGTAAGACGCTTTTAGGAACCAAAATCGCGAGCGCATTAGAAGAAGTCGAAACGCGACGCAATATTGTAGGTCTTCAAACACAGGGAGAAGAATCTTTCGCAGATGCCTGCAGTAATTCACATACGATTTGATCTGCTCAGCATCTGCATGCTGGGAGTGCAAGGTCATCGGATGTGGCTTTGTCGGTGTTTTTGGCTGCCATAGCACAGCTAGCAGCGCTGACCGTGGAATTGCAGGGACTAAACACACCTTCGTATCAGTGTAGCAGCCCACGTGGGGAAGCGATCGTCGCGTGCTGCATGGGGACTGCATAATGAGCTCTCTCGCGCCGAGCCGCTCAACAATCTGGGTGGTATCCTTGTAGAACACTCTCAGCCATTGTGTCTGGCGGCCAGGCGACACAGACGTGAGTGTAAAGTCAACATAACGCTGGACGAGGACTTGCTGAGAAGGCCAAGTATTCCCTTCGCGCATGAAGTCGACTAACGACCGTACTCCAAAATTTTTCGACACGTGCAGTCTGAAATTCTGTTGCGGTTCAACCACCATCCCTATACAGCGACGATGTGCTGCAACGGTGTTGGTTCTTGGAGTCTGCTCATAGGGAAGTTCAGCGTCGGAGTGAAACCAGATTGGCTGTCGAAGACCATACCATGCGCGCAAGTCCATAGGCAGATCTTGCCACGTGACTTCCCAGCGTATCTTATACCACCATCCATGTCGTTTTCCGCCAGGATGAAGTTAATCTCCACTTGATCAGGTCACCGTGACGGAGCGGAGAAATTGATAAAAAGTCGAGGGCGGAGCTGCAACCCGTGTGAGGAAGAACCAGCTTCAGCAGCTCGCAGCTCGCTGTCGTCCAGTTCAGCGTATTTTTTTCACGAGCAGCACTAATAAATTGTAGAAGCAGCTGAAGACGCTGGCGTTTAAGGTGTGCCGCCAAGCTTGGCACCCCCAGACCACCGTCACTTCGTCTCTGGAAAAGAAAGTCAGCCGAAATTAGCTGAATATGCGACGCATCTCGTTCGTGTTTCCGACTCAACACAAAGCGGTGTAGCATTGACTGCCACATCTGTACGACTTTCGCTGGGACGGACACATGTTGCGTATAGTGCCACAATCGGGAGAGCACCATCGTCTGCGCGACTAAAAGCCGACCACGAAGTGTGCGTGCGCGTCGATACCACGATTGGAAGCCTTCATAAAAACGCTGGTCAAGCCATTCAAGAAGAGTGTTGTCCACGCGCCGTTGACCGAACGGAATACCGAGATACTTGACTATCTCCGACCGATCAAGCACTTGAACGCCTGAAAACGAAGAGCAGGTCTTGCTTCGATTGAGTGCAAGAAATAACGGACTTGGACAGATTAAGCTGGGCTCCAGAGCCACGACAGTATTCCGCCACAAGATCAAGCTGTCCTTGTACTTTCACAAGCGAACTGCCGAGAAGGGTCGAGTAGTCCGCAAAGAACATGCTGGTGGCTATTTGGTCTGCATTTGAACATAATCCATACTCTTCGTGGGCGCGAAGCAGGCTCCCTTGTGGCTCAATCGTCAGAACAAAGAGAAGCGCAGACAATGGTTCTCCTTGTTTTACTCCTCGTGTCGGCTGCAATGCAGGCTGTATGTTCTGGTTGATAAGCAGGTGCGCTTGCGGGTTCATGTACAACAGCCTGACCCATCGAATAAATGAAGTACCGAATCCCATCCGATCAAGCGCCCGAAAAATGTAATCCCAATTCACTCGATCAAATGCTTTCTGGAAGTCTAAGAATAGCGCATATGCTTCTTCCTCGCGAGCCGTTACCAGGTCTTGCAGGTCGGCAAGAAATCTGACATGGTGGTGAATCGACCGACCTTTGACAAAATCTTTCTGGACAGGGTGAATCAGATCCAGAATGACTTGCTGAAGTCTGTATGTCAGAGCCTTGGACGACACTTTGACGTCAACTTGGATAAGTGCGATAGGTCGGTAGTTGCCTGGCTCAGCGCGGGATCCCTTTTTGTGGAGAAGTACGACGGCAGATTTCTTTTGTGATGCTAGCAGCTCACCGCGTTGAAGTCGGTCATTAAATACAACGCTTAAGCATTCACCAAATATGTCAGGAGCGACTTGGTAGAAAGCAGCGGTCAAGCCGTCCATGCCAGGTGCTGAAGTCGACTTCGTATGTCGAATCGCGCTTGCCAAGTCAGCAGACGTGACTGGAGCGTCCAAGAGGGTGCGATCGGCGTCTGACAAGACGCTAACAATCGAGTCGAGAAGCTTTTGCTGAATGAAGGCGTTCGGTGAAGAAGCTCTCACCCCTGAACTTTTAGGGTCTCCCAATTCTGTCCCCCAATGCTCCATAAAACGAAGAGAGATATCGTGTGGATTTGACGACACACTTCCATTCGGTGTGACGACTTCCTCAATTGAGACGCGTCTCAAGCTCGTTTCCAGCGGGCGGAAAAAGTGTTTGGTCGATTTTTCGGAGTTGGTAACTTGAAAGTCGAAAGCAGTATCTTGGTTGTACTGACTCGTCCTCAGGACGACGGACGACCTCTTTGTAGTTTCTCATGGCTTCATCGAAATGCTCACGATTTGATATGTCCGACAAAGTGCAGTACCGAGCAGAAGCTTGTTCAAGTTGAATTTGAGCTTCTTGGACCGCCTGTGCCTTTTGTTGCCGAAGCTTCTTCTGAACGGCCTGAAGCTGAGTCCTCATGCTGATTATCCAATTTCCCAAACTTTCTCTGGGTTGGAAGCGGCACGCAATTTGGATAAAATCAACTCGGCTTCTTTTTGGATCGCTATTACTACGGCTGGGTACTCCAGTATATATCGAGGAAACTTCCAGTAGCCTCGGCCATGAAGTTGCTTACCAGACCGAAAGCTCACACTATGTGCAAGGTGGTCGCCAGCATGCTTTGGTAAGAGATACGTCGAGTCACCGTAGACGTGTGTGTAAAGTGACTCCGACAACAATATATAGTCTAGCGGATTTTTTCGAGGGAGTGGATCAGCGAATACTCGTTTGCTGTCATAGTGAATCCGCCATGCATCAACTACTCCCAGCTTTGCCAGCCACTCGAGACAGCTGGACCTACTTGAGTCATAGCGCAGGTCGTGGGAGCAACAGTCAAATCGAGAGTTTAAAGGAGTGTTTAAGTCGCCTAAAACCAAGTGTTTTGCATGATCTTCAAACGCCTCAGTTTCTAGTCTTGAGAAGAGCTGTTGCTTTTCTTGCCGGTCACCAGGTGCATAAACGTTGTGAATGTAGATAGGAGTTCGCTCGACAATGACTTTAACGACAAGGTAGCGACCAGCGATCGATAAGTCCGGGATATCGACAGCCGTCTCAAAACCGGGAAAGTCTGACCGGAGCACTGTGAGCACTCCATTGCTTCTTCCTCGTGTGGGTCGATGAAGCAGACAGTTTGGGTCGTTCACAAAGACCTTGTGCTTAAAGGTGGATTCTAGATGAAAGATGAAGTTCGACAGATGCGCATTGTCGCCGAACTTCGTTTCTTGAACACACCATACTGAGTACTTGGAGAGCATGCTCTCAATGAATAGGTTGCCGTTCTTTTTAATCCCGTTCGTGTTTACGGTAAGAGCAGTGACGTTGCTCCATGTTGACCGAGTCGAGAATGGTTTAGTAATGGCGGGTTAAACCCCCTGCTACCATCACTACTTCACCTTTGAGAAACTGAAGCTGGAGCACTGAAAAGTCTTCCAAGTAGAAGCCATCGAGCTTGCGAAGTTCTTCAAGGTCATCCAACAGATAATCCTGCCATTGTACTTCGCTCCATTGCTGTATGCAAAACGATCCGAGGTCTGATCGCAAGAGACGCAAGAGTGTGTTTGGATGAAGAAGTCGCGTATGGTGCGCTGGAATCCATTCGACCGGCTGTCCTGGCATATACTGAATCCAGTGGTCGTTGGTGAAAGGAAATGGCGCAATTGACAGGAGTGCGATCTCGAAAATACCTATGGTCATGGTGGCACGAGATAGCTTCCGGATCGAGTCCGACGACGTCCTCCACTTCGCACACGTTTTAAATATATCCTTGCGCTTCGACGGGACTGCCTTACCCATAAACCTTGTTCATTTCGTGCTGAATGTTATGTCTTCGGTCGGTTGCGGTGCACATAGCACGCGGTTTATCACGTGCAGCTGTGCGATCCCAGAGATTTTGTCTCCCCTATCAGCCATCTTTAGCGCATCTGTGCTGCTAAAGGCTAGAGGACACTCTACCACTTTTTTATAATGTTGTCGGGATTCGTTACGTTTTCGAGAAGCTTGCACACACCGTCGACTTTCTTGTCTACTCTCACCAGACAGTCTGGGAGTGTGCTGAGAAGTGCGGTGTTCTCGTCATCTAGCATCGCCTCGGTCACTTCCTTTATAGTCGACGCTTTTGATGCTTTCTTAATCTTAGTGTGGTGCTTTTCGATGAAGAAAGCAGACTCGGACGACGTTTTTACCACGTCTGGGCGCTTCACGTCAATTGGAACCACTTGGTAGCGAACACCGTATTTCTTGTCAGCCGTCACGTTCTTTGGCGTAAACGCTACCTCCATCGTTTGGAGTGCTTAGAAGTAGTTGGTTGTGGCTATGCCATTCAGAGGAAGCGTCTCTTCCTTCACTGTCATGTTGGAGAAGTCGAAACCGTTGTGCGCGCGCTTCTTCTTGTTTGACACGGTAGTGAAGCCGTCATCCGGACCATTAGTGAGGACGAGGGGTTTCTATACATTCTTTGGGCTACTAGGCGGAGTAATCCTTTCATTGGAGCCGCTGTAAGTCGAAATAAACAACGCCTCGGTAGTGTTGACAGGCGTGGTACTATCACTGACAACGAGTTGCTGTCCATGCTGAGCCCCACGCTGAAGCTGACCTTCCTTTTGTTTGATTTGCTCGACTGCTCGTTGCAGTGAGGTTGAGCTCAAGACTTTTTTCAGCTGCGCAGCTGCATCCGCAGCTTGTGCGGTACTCGTTGATTGCGGTCGTTGGAAATGGCCAGTCTAAGGAACAACATTCGGCGGAAGAAAAACGTCTGCAGGTGCACCAAGATCGATTCCATGGAGTGAGTGATAGCCGTACGGTAAATGCTCAGACTGGAACGGAGTGTTCTTGCCATGTGCAGGGTGCAGCTTGTTGTTGAATCACACTTGATCGCTAACAGATCCATTTATCATCAGCGCGCTTGGGCACGAGGACGACAAAAAATACACTCGCCAAGTTGCGGACGTAATACCAGTCGCCAGGTTCACTTCGCGAAACGTGTCATAAACCGGTTTGCATCCAATGAGGAACAAGCGGTGCAAGATAACGTCGGTTTCCGTGTCCGAGTCGACATTGGAGATGTCGATAAAGTACCGTCCGCCGAGAATGTCAAATTCCTTGAAAGTGTAGACACCACCAAGTATATTTACTTTCGTGCGCTCTAAGCGCAGGCACGCGTCCCTCGACTTGACCTTTAAGCGAAGATTTCCGCCAGGGAGCTTGGAGATCTGACCGATCTCAAATTGCTTGTAAAGTTCTTCGAGGTGTTCATTGCCGTGGCTTTTGCCAGAAAGCGATGCCATGATCTTCATCAGTGGAGTCTTCGCAAGCGTCCGGCCAGTGTCAATTATCATGTCAAATTTTGCACGCGGAAGCGCATAAGGACGTGCTTGATCCATATAAGACGCGATAAACGACCAGTCTCCGCCTGT
>NC_090614.1:2059212-2060866 GCF_004359215.1 Bremia lactucae | reverse complement strand
AAAGAAGCAATTTGATTTAACATAAAGGCAGGTACGTTACAATTTGTTCCGGATTAGTAGGAGAATTGGGCCGTGAAACAAATATCGCTGCTTGATTGCAAGCGCGAAAGGGTTTCGTTGTCGTGTTGCCGCTCCTTTGGCTCAGTTGGTAGAGCGTCAGTCTCATAATCTGAAGGTCGCCAGTTCGATCCTGGCAGGGAGCACTGCTTTAAATATTCTGAGCAGCAGCGTCGGTAGAAAATCCTATTGGTCAGATGATTTATGATTTGGAGCTGGTCCACACTGTCACGAAGTTGCGAGTTGCATGACGGGTATTAGTATCGCAATCGATGCAAATATCTTGTGAGTATTTAGTCAAAAATCGGAATAGAAATAAAAAAAACTTTAAAAAGGGTAATAGATATAATAAATTCAATTTCAATCAATTTGAAAAATTTACTTTAAAAGGTGAAAGTGATGTGACGATTCCTTATGGCATCGTTCAAGTCGACAAACCATCTTAAGAGGGAGTCTTCTTCGCATCCCCTATACTTAGAGATGTCAATCTTCAAGGTTTCCAAACGACGCGTGTGCGTCATCCCATCTGTACCTGTTGCAGCCTCAACAGTTTTCAATAGTGCCCAATAAAGATACTTAGCCTTGGAGAGGGATGACATCTTTTTAAAGAAGCAATTTGATTTAACATAAAGGCTTCAAGTTGAGATACATGAAGGCAGGTACGTATACAATTTGTTCCGGATTAGTAGGAGAATTGGGCCGTGAAACAAATATTGCTGCTTGTTTCCAGCGTGAAAGGGTTTTGTAGTCGAGTTACCGCTCCTTTGGCTCAGTTGGTAGAGTGTTAGTCTCATAATCTGACGGTCGCCAGTTCGACCCTGGCAGGGAGCACTGATTTAAACATTCTGGGCAGCAGCGTCGGTGGAATACCCTACTTAATCAGATGATTTATGATTTGGAGCTGGTCCACACTGTCACGAACTTGCGAGTTGCATGACGGGTATTAGTATCGCAATCGATGCAAATATCTTGTGAGTTCGTGGAATAGTGCCCAATAAAGATACTTAGCCTTGGGGAGGGATGACATTTTTTTCAAAGAAGCAATTTGATTTAACATAAAGGCTTCAAGTTGAGCTATATGAAGGCAGGTACGTATACAATTTGTTCCGGATTAGTAGGAGAATTGGGCCGTGAAACAAATATCGCTGCTTGTTTGCAATCGTGAAGGGTTGCATTGTCGAGTTTACGCTCCTTTGGCTCAGTTGGTAGAGCGTCAGTCTCATAATCTGAAGGTCGCCAGTGCGACCCTGGCAGGGAGCACTGATTTAAACATTCTTGGCAGCAGCGTCGGTGGAATACCCTACTTAATCAGATGATTTATGATTTGGAGCTGGTCCACACTGTCACGAAGTTGCGAGTTGCATGACGGGTATTAGTATCGCAATCGATGCAAATATCTTGTGAGTTCGTGGAATAGTGCCCAATAAAGATACTTAGCCTTGGGGAGGGATGACATCTTTTTCAAAGAAGCAATTTGATTTAACATAAAGGCTTCAAGTTGAGCTACATGAAGGCAGGTACGTATACAATTTGTTCCGGATTAGTAGGAGAATTGGGCCGTGAAACAAGAGATCGAAGCCTGAATTGCAGCATGAAA
>NC_090614.1:2056503-2059112 GCF_004359215.1 Bremia lactucae | reverse complement strand
AGGTGTTCGTTGCCGTGGCTTTTGCCAGAAAGCGATGCCATGATCTTCATCAGTGGAGTCTTCGCAAGCGTCCGGCCAGTGTCAATTATCATGTCAAATTTTGCACGCGGAAGCACATAAGAACGTGCTTGATCCATACAAGACGCGATAAACGACCAGTCTCCTCCTGCAGCATATTGGCGCTCGATTGCTTCAGTGTCGCAGTCGAGAGGTTTGGGAGTTTCGACACGACGGCGAATAGCATCAGCTTGAGCAGCGTCGCGCCTGACCGTTTCCTGCCGCATTATCACGTCAGCCAACGTTGGGCGTGAATCCGAGCGTGGAAGCGGAGCTGCAGTAGGTGAAGGAGAAAGCTCCACGGATGCGTCGTCAGGTGAAGGCACCTCAGCAGACGAGCCAGACACATTCCGATCGACATTCTTAGGCGCATTCGGTGTAACACTTGCCGGCACATCCAGCGCACCCTCCATTCGAGGAAGCTCGGGAACCGGAGGAGAGGGAATCGCAGGCGAACGAGATAAAGCTTCGACATGTTCAGCGCCATGAGTCCCATCCGCAAGATATCCAGTTTCTACTAAAATTTTGGAGAAGGATGGGCATTGTGCGACATCCAGCTGGATACTGGGCGCGAACCCAACATTGGAGCCAGTTGCGACACGCGGCAGCTGCATATGCGAAAAAGAGGCGGCTTCTGATCTTTCCATTAGAAAAGACGGAAAAGCAGTTGGGGGGAGAGGGGAAAGGGTTCTTCTGGAATTTGACTTGTGGAGTTGCCGGCAAATTGAGAAGTGTGTGTTGTGGCTCAGTCAATAAGGCATGGCGGTGCATCCCACAGGTCACTGATTCGATACCCGGCAACGACTAGAAGTAAAACCTTCGGGAACTGGTATTTTGGGTTCACCAGCACTGTACCGCCAGACAGTGACGTCCCCCATTTTATGGTAGTCCACATATGTGAATAAGAAGGCACAGCGAGCGATAAGAAAGAATTAGCGGTCATCGTGGTGAACAACAGAGCCCTATGAGAGCTTCTGAATCGACGGAAACATGCCTAGAGTGGCAGTCAGCATGCACCTGACAATATACGAGCAAAAAAACAAGATAAGAGCAATGAAGCATGGGCAACAGGCGGACGAAGCGCGAGCGAGGTGCCGCGACCCGGGATCGAACCAGGGACCTTCAGATCTTCAGTCTGACGCTCTCCCAACTGAGCTACCGAGGCGTCGGCGGAAAGCACACCGCTAGTGCATCAAGGATTTGCCACCTTTTTGCAGACTTCCTTGACGCATCCACATGCGAGACCGTTGTGTCCATTCGATCGGGACCTTCCTGGCTACGATTTATCTAATCTGCCATCGCCAAGATCCTACTACCTCATCGTGGTGGACTGCGGAGCCCTATGAGAGCTTCTGAATCGACGGAAACATGCCTAGAGAGGCAGTCAGCATGCACCTGGCAATATAAGATCAAAAAAACAAGATAAGAGCAATGAAGCATGGGCAACAGGCGGACGAAGCGCGAGCGAGGTGCCGCGACCCGGGATCGAACCAGGGACCTTCAGATCTTCAGTCTGACGCTCTCCCAACTGAGCTACCGAGGCAGGGGGTCCCACCCTGGTGTAGTGGTTTAGCATCGACTTGGTGACCCAAAGGACACGGGTTCGATTCCCGCACCAACCACAAAAATTGTAATGGAACAGACTTTCCGATACCCTTGGGACCCCGGGTATCGTTAAGCACAGATAAGCCCTCGGGCTAGAATAAAAAAATCGTAATTAAAAACCTGACAAGAAAAATCAGATTAAAAAGCATGAGTTGTAGAATATCTTAGCCAAAGCCGAGTAGGTATAGGTTGTGTTAACTATAAATATACAATCGACTTTTAACTGAGCTACCGAGGCGTCGGCGGAAAGCACACCGCTAGTGCATCAAGGATTTGCCACCTTTTTGCGGATTTCCTTGACGCATCCACATGCGAGACCGTTGTGTCCATTCGATCGGGACCTCCCTGGCTACGATTTATCTAATCTGCCATCGCCAAGATCCTACTACCTCATCGTGGTGGACAACGGAGCCCTATGAGAGCTTCTGAATCGACGGAAACATGCCTAGGGTGGCAGTCAGCATGCACCTGACAATATAAAAGCAAAAAAACAAGATAAGAGCAATGAAGCATGGGCAACAGGCGGACGAAGCGCGAGCGAGGTGCCGCGACCCGGAATCGAACCAGGGACCTTCAGATCTTCAGTCTGACGCTCTCCCAACTGAGCTACCGAGGCAGGGGGTCCCACCCTGGTGTAGTGGTTTAGCATCGACTTGGTGACCCAATGGACACGGGTTCGATTCCCGCACCAACCACAAAAATTGTAATGAAACAGACTTTCCGATACCCTTGGGACCCCGGGTATCGTTAAGCACAGATAAGCCCTCGGGCTAGAATAAAAAAATCGTAATTAAAAACCTGACAAGAAAAATCAGATTAAAAAGCATGAGTTGTAGAATATCTTAGCCAAAGCCGAGTAGGTATAGGTTGTGTTAACGATAAATATACAATCGACTTTCAACTGAGCTACCGAGGCGTCGGCGGAAAGCACACCGCTAGTGCATCAA
>NC_090614.1:2051264-2054272 GCF_004359215.1 Bremia lactucae | reverse complement strand
AAAAAAACCAAGATAAGAGCAATGAAGCATGGGCAACAGGCGGACGAAGCGCGAGCGAGGTGCCGCGACCCGGGATCGAACCAGGGACCTTCAGATCTTCAGTCTGACGCTCTCCCAACTGAGCTACCGAGGCGTCGGCGGAAAGCACACCGCTAGTGCATCAACGATTTGCCACCTTTTTGCAGATTTCCTTGACGCATCCACATGCTAGACCGTTGTGTCCATTCGATCGGGACCTCCCTGGCTACGATTTATCTAATCTGCCATCGCCAAGATCCTACTACCTCATCGTGGTGGACAACGGAGCCCTATGAGAGCTGAATCGACGGAAACATGCCTAGAGTGGCAGTCAGCATGCACCTGACAATATAAGAGCAAAAAAACCAAGATAAGAGCAATGAAGCATGAGCAACAGGCGGACGAAGCGCGAGCGAGGTGCCGCGACCCGGGATCGAACCAGGGACCTTCAGATCTTCAGTCTGACGCTCTCCCAACTGAGCTACCGAGGCGTCGGCGGAAAGCACACCGCTAGTGCATCAACGATTTGCCACATTTTTGCAGATTTCCTTGACGCATCCACATGCTAGACCGTTGTGTCCATTCGATCGGGACCTCCCTGGCTACGATTTATCTAATCTGCCATCGCCAAGATCCTACTACCTCATCGTGGTGGACAACGGAGCCCTATGAGAGCTGAATCGACGGAAACATGCCTAGAGTGGCAGTCAGCATGCACCTGACAATATAAGAGCAAAAAAACAAGATAAGAGCAATGAAGCATGGGCAACAGGCGGACGAAGCGCGAGCGAGGTGCCGCGACCCGGGATCGAACCAGGGACCTTCAGATCTTCAGTCTGACGCTCTCCCAACTGAGCTACCGAGGCGTCGGCGGAAAGCACACCGCTAGTGCATCAACGATTTGCCACCTTTTTGCAGATTTCCTTGACGCATCCACATGCTAGACTGTTGTGTCCATTCGATCGGGACCTTCCTGGCTACGATTTGTCTAATCTGCCATCGCCAAGATCCTACTACCTCATCGTGGTGGACAACGGAGCCCTATGACAGCTTCTGCATTGAGGAAACATGCCCATAGCAGCAGTCAGCATGCACCTGACAATATAAGTGCCTTTATCTTTAGGCAACTCGCATGGAACTGTTTCAGGAAATACATTCATGAATTCAATTTAATCCTTATATAAAGGTTTTAACTTAAGTGACTCCCAGTATTGAGTGGCATATCTCTCAATCCGAGTCTTCACATCGAGGACACTTTGGTCCATCGATGAGCTGCTGAGAATCCTTCCTTTCCCCAAATATTACCGCTGACCGAATATCGGCTACGTATTGGTCCTCTGAGACGAATATGCAGATCTGCTTGATTCTACAACTATGCAGATCTCTCAAGAATCGCTTAGGTTCTAGGGTTGGTAATTGAGTTATATCCCGAACCTAACTTCGGAGGCGCATACAGGTCAAGAGTTTAAGCGCCTACTCTTGATCCGTCATTAACCAAGGCATTCATTGCCTCGGTTTCTTCCTGAGATTTATCCACAGGCTGCCGAGGCATCAATAGAGGCCCGACTGTGATAGCGCTATCACAATCGGAAGACGTTCAGTAAATAAGTCTTCACGTACTTGAGAAGAAATCTCCAAAAATAGTGAATGCTGAAGTGACTAAACTTCCAGCATCCCAAGGGACGGTCGACTCTGTACTCGACCTAGGATCATCGTGTTGTCCATTTTGGACAACCGGTATCTTCCTTTAATGTCGCCCGCTAGGCGTACATTCATATCTCAACCGACTCGACTTATTTGAGTGGGGAACGCTCGACGCTGCCTGTAGATTCTCACAGCCGCCGGCAGCTGACTCCACAGGGTGATTAGTAATCACACTGTGATCTTGTGCGGTCGTACTAACAACCGTACCACAAGTGAGGCCATCGCACTCACTCGTTGTACATCCACACGCTTGTGGATGCCCCAAGACGTTCAACAGATGGTCATCTGATGAACAAGTGGCAGGCATCTTTATGGATCGATGCTGCCAGCTGATTCTTGGCTCGTACTTTCTGAGCCATGGTAAACCTAGGATGACATCAAATTTGTCATCCAAACCGAGTACGATGAATTCGTCATCGTACTGTAAATCTTTTAGCGTGTAGTGAAATTTCACTACGCGTTGCATTAGTGTGATCGATGCGCCTGTCGCTAGACGCACCGTCATCCTCGTTTGAGGGTTGTCGCGCTCAGCATATTTGAGCCTACGACACTCTAGCGACTGGCGACGAATATAATTATTCGACGATCCACAGTCCACTAGGGCTCCAAGTGACAAATTATTTGTCACTACTAACTTCAAGTTGATGAGGGATACCTCATCGCCAGGTGCGGAGACACATAAAGATTGTGTGACTGGAGCAACTTTTGTCAAGAGATTTGCAAATTCTCTTGAGGTTGCCGGATCAGTAGGGCGTCGCGCCCCTACTGACCCCGTCCGTCTTTGGCGGTACATCTCGCTGTTGCGATTTGGCAACAACGTCAAACTCGCGACTATTGCCCTTTTTGGCAAATGGTTCATAAATTCCGTTCAGTAACTCTCGGTACTGGGCGTGGGGCACTGCAATCATGAGCGTAGTGTCCTAACTTTTGACAGCGATTGCATTTCTGCAATCGCTTATTGTTCGAAAAGCGAGGTTTCTATCTTTCGACGTAAGAGAGGTCCATAGTTTCTGGACCTCACAGCTCGTGTCGTCTTGGAGGACGATACGATGACGAATTAGCTTGAGCCTTTCTCAAGCTAAAGTCCTCCTGTCCCGCAACGGATATTGTTTCTTCAAGCGTATTTAGTTCCAAGCGGAACAGGTGGGTCTTTATGGGACAATCCGTAAGACCTTGCATTAACACCGTAATCAACGTGTGTTCATGGACGGGGTTGTTTGTAATAGAACACGCTAAGAGTCGTATGTGCTGGGCATAAGCGTGGACATCACGCTTGCCTTGCTTGA
>NC_090614.1:2046639-2049857 GCF_004359215.1 Bremia lactucae | reverse complement strand
CTTTAATGTCGCCCGCTAGGCGTACATTCATATCTCAACCGACTCGACTTATTTGAGTGGGGAACGCTCGACGCTGCCTGTAGATTCTCACAGCCGCCGGCAGCTGACTCCACAGGGTGATTAGTAATCACACTGTGATCTTGTGCGGTCGTACTAACAACCGTACCACAAGTGAGGCCATCGCACTCACTCGTTGTACATCCACACGCTTGTGGATGCCCCAAGACGTTCAACAGATGGTCATCTGATGAACAAGTGGCAGGCATCTTTATGGATCGATGCTGCCAGCTGATTCTTGGCTCGTACTTTCTGAGCCATGGTAAACCTAGGATGACATCAAATTTGTCATCCAAACCGAGTACGATGAATTCGTCATCGTACTGTAAATCTTTTAGCGTGTAGTGAAATTTCACTACGCGTTGCATTAGTGTGATCGATGCGCCTGTCGCTAGACGCACCGTCATCCTCGTTTGAGGGTTGTCGCGCTCAGCATATTTGAGCCTACGACACTCTAGCGACTGGCGACGAATATAATTATTCGACGATCCACAGTCCACTAGGGCTCCAAGTGACAAATTATTTGTCACTACTAACTTCAAGTTGATGAGGGATACCTCATCGCCAGGTGCAGAGACACATAAAGATTGTGTGACTGGAGCAACTTTTGTCAAGAGATTTGCAAATTCTCTTGAGGTTGCCGGATCAGTAGGGCGTCGCACCCTACTGACCCCGTCCGTCTTTGGCGGTACATCTCGCTGTTGCGATTTGGCAACAACGTCAAACTCGCGACTATTGCCCTTTTTGGCAAATGGTTCATAAATTCCGTTCAGTAACTCTCGGTACTGGGCGTGGGGCACTGCAATCATGAGCGTAGTGTCCTAACTTTTGACAGCGATTGCATTTCTGCAATCGCTTATTGTTCGAAAAGCGAGGTTTCTATCTTTCGACGTAAGAGAGGTCCATAGTTTCTGGACCTCACAGCTCGTGTCGTCTTGGAGGACGATACGATGACGAATTAGCTTGAGCCTTTCTCAAGCTAAAGTCCTCCTGTCCCGCAACGGATATTGTTTCTTCAAGCGTATTTAGTTCCAAGCGGAACAGGTGGGTCTTTATGGGACAATCCGTAAGACCTTGCATTAACACCGTAATCAACGTGTGTTCATGGACTGGGTTGTTTGTAATAGAACTCGCTAAGAGTCGTATGTGCTGGGCATAAGCGTGGACATCACGCTTGCCTTGCTTGAGTTTCAAAAGCTCTGATCGAGCTCTGAACTCAGCCCTAGGCGGTTCAAACGTCTGTTTGAGCCGGGCTTTAAAAGCATATAGCGACCCAAAGACATATGGGTCGCGCAACTTAAGGCCTAGAGCCCAAGTTTTGGCATGACCTGCCAAATTTGTCTGAGCAAATGCAACTTGCATTTGCTCGTCGACGATGTGACGAGCCTTTACAGCATCGTCCAATTGGACGAACCACCTTAAAATGGAGTTCTCTTCGACTCTACTATATTTAAAGATGTCTTTCTTTAAGGTTTCCGAACGACGCGTAAGCGTTTGCTTCATCCAGGGTACAGGGGTCTGTAACTGTTGTAACCTCAACAGTTCTGCCTGTTGAGAGCCTTGCTGATTAAGCAAGGCAACCTTCTCCTTCGCCTCGTCAAGTTCATGATGTATGAATTTGGCGATGGCTGATTAGAGAGCATCTCTGCCCAAATCGGACAGCATGGCCAAGATGGCATCGTTCCCTACGGTCGAACTCATTCGTTCGACCGCACTCCTTTCTATGTCACTTGGAAAGGAGTAGCTATCACGCGAAACGTGATGCGTATTCCCATTATCATCTAACACGTCCATTCGATGATGAAACTATGGTCCTTGGACGGACTACAAAGTGCTACCAGGTGTAAGGGGGACTGCTGATTTGTAATGCTTTAGTACAAGTCCACTTCGCACTGCCTCAGTGCGAGTGGTGCCTCACGTCACTGAACGTACACTTGTACGTTCAGAGGAAGACTCTTTTTAAGACGCTTGCTAAAAAGAGGATTAAAAGAAATCTATATTATACAGTAAAGTTCTTCTGTTCTACCTACTTAATACTAACTTAATTATAAACTAATATATAACATGTACTAAAGTCTTATCTGTCTATCTCTTTGCGCGCGTCCAGCGCTGACTGGACCGCGGAGCAAGTAGATAGAATGGTCTATATCCACCAATGGATAAACTTTTAGAATGTTACCACGAAAAGTAATATTCTCCAATTATTATCAACCTTTTAGAACATATATTAATTAACAACCTTTAAGTGTTTATTTCATGTAACGATACACCCCGTTACAATAGACATTTGTATGTTGTGAATGCTTGTGCCGTAGTGCGATGGCCTCACTTGTGGTACGGCTGTTAGTACGACTACACAAGATCACAGTGTGATTACTAATCACCCTGTGGAGTCAGCTGCCGGCGGCTGTGAGAATCTACAGGCAGCGTCGAGCGTTCCCCACTCAAATAAGTCGAGTGGATTAAGATATGAATGTACGCCTAGCGGGCGACATTAAAGAAAAATACCGGTTGTCCAAAACGGACAACACGATGATCCTAGGTCGAGCAGAGAGTTGACCGTAGAGGACCCGACTGTGATAGCGCAATCACAGTCGGAAGACGTTGAGGAAATAAGTCCCCACGTACTTGTGAAGAAAATTCCTCAAATAGTAAGTGCTGAAGTGACTAGACTTCAGCATCCCGAGGGATTAATCCCTCGGCAGCCTATGGATATATCCGAGGAAGAAACCCAGATATTGAATGTCTTGGTTTATGCCGGATCAAGAGTAGGCGCTTATACTCGTGACCTGTGTGCGCTTCCGAAGTTAACTTCGGAGATAACTCAATCACCAACCCTAAAACCTAAGCGCTTCTTGAGAGATCTGCATAGTGGTAGAACCACGTAGATCTCTGCACTCGTCACAGAGAACGAATACGTAACCGATATACGGTCAGCGGTAGTTTTTGCAGAGACGAACGGGTTCTTAGCAGCTCATCGATGGATGAAAGTGTCCTCGATGTGAAGACTCGGATTGAGAGATATACCACTCAATCCTGGGAGTCACTTAAGACAAATCCTTTATATAAGAATTTAATTGAATTTATGGATGTATTCCCTGAAACAGTTCCATGCGAGCTGCCAAAGGATAAAGGCACTCGACATGAGATCGAGCTCAAAC
>NC_090614.1:2036347-2042655 GCF_004359215.1 Bremia lactucae | reverse complement strand
TGACAGATAAGACTTTAGTACATGTTTGTATTAATTTATGATTAAGTTAGTATCAAGTAGATAGACAAGAAGAACTTAATTATGTTAACACGTTTTTTAATTAACCATCTTTAAAGCAAGTGTTTTAAAGAGAAGACTTCCTCTGTAACGGGGCACTACGACTTGTACTGCTTCAGTACAAGTCCACTTCGCAATGCTTCCGTTGCGAGTGGTGCTTTACGTTATTTCACGTACACTAGTACGTGCAGAGGAAGACTTCTCTTTAAGGTAACTAGCTTTAAAGAGGGTAAAATGAAAACTGTATTAATATAATTAAGTATCTCTTCTTTCTATCTAATAACTCTAGCTTAATTATAAACTAATACTAAACATGCAATTGAAATCTTAAATTATCTTATCTGTCTCTCTCTTTTGATTACATCTACAGCTGATTAGTCTGCGGGATAATAGAGATAATGGCCTATACCTATTTATGGATAAGATTTCTGAACATTCCTATTTAAAATAATATCCCTTAAATATCATCTTCTTATTAGATATTATATTTATTGACAACCTTTAAGTGTTAATTTCATGAAATGATAATAGGAAATAATATTTATGAAAAAGTACACCACATTCCAAGCTGGATAACACCAATGCAGATAGCAATGTGTAGACCTTCTAAAAATATATATGTTGTATTACGATCAATAAACATGCAGAAGCCTAGTTAACGATTCCATTTTCGATGTCGATGGTCTCAATACAAAAGGGATTTGATCGGCGTCGCTGCGTGCTACTGATGGATGGATCCGCCATTGGATGCTACCAGCGCAACTTGCACGAGACGCACATTGTAATGCTGGCACCCTCAAGCCACACATACACGTATATTCAGCCAGATGGGACTTGCTCTCGGCACTTGACGCCAACTGCGCTTTCGCGCCATCGGCCGATTGTGATTGACACACTCAATTTGCGCAATACTCTCACTCACCACGCGCCTTATGTGCATAAAAAAACACTACAATTGGAGACTATGCGATACCAACGGCGAAATAATGCGCATCGAGCAACGTGGCCTTGTTTAAAGGGGAAGACAAAGGTGTCACGACTGTATAATGATCAGGACAAATGTTTTGAGATGCAGTCGATCGAAGGCGCAGCAAAAGTGCAATTACATGTCAGTGGAAAGGTCGTAAACGTTCTGTATAGTGTAGAAGTCAAGACATCCGATGCGGACGGGGAAGCAAACAGTAGCCATGCATACTACACAACAATAAATCAATCCTTTGCGATGAGTGAGACGCCCGAAATGTTTAAGTATCCGGTTCGGGTCTTGTTGAAAGCAAAGGCTGCCTGGGATCAGAATAAAAAAGCCGAGGTTGAGTATAATAGAAAATCTGACACGAATGTGGCAGTGTCACATTTGCCAAGCAATGTCGCGTTCACCTCTCGTCCTGCGTTCTCATACATTGACACGCGACATAACTCTCTTGATACTCACGAGCAAAGCAATTGTTGGTCATTGCCTGAAATATTACGAGTTGCTACCATTCCTTCAAAGTTAATGTATCAACGTATGGTGGCCGAGGTCATTGGGGATCAAGGAACACTGTTTGTCTCTCGTAGGACCTGTGGACATATGCCGGAAATTCTGGTACGTTCATGTGGCTTTCAAGGATTTTTTTTTATTATTCACATGCCTTTATTTAAAAAAAGGTTCAATTGAATGATGGAGCCTCTCTGCTGACTGCGTGCGATGGTTTCTACACATGGTTTGACGAGACTGGACACATCCAACATCGATTCACACGCGAAACGATTCCACCATCGATTGAAATCAAGGGCTCTGGCAGCTCGCTCACTTCACTGTTGCAACATATAAACTACGTGTTGCAAGCTATTGAGTCTCCGGCGTCATTGCAGGATCGTGACCTCTTGTCGTCTCCAAAGTTAGCGATTCCGGAGAAGCTCGAGCTGGTGAATGAGGTTGAGAACAAGCATGGATGCTTTCGTGCGTTCCGTGACGGTCGGATTCGAGCAGCATTCTCTGATCGCACAATTCTTCAAGTTGAGCACAATGGTGATCGCTGCTCCTTTGTCTTTCCAGATGGCACGACGGGCCAAGCTACTCTAGCCTCCGCTCCTTTTCAATATCGCTCTTACATCTACCAAGCACTCGAATTTGGCGACTGGGCTTTTGCATCACAAGTCGAACGCATGCAACGCCATGAAAAACGGCAACAGACTCAAGCAATTGTCGCTCAAGAGTTACAACGGATTCATATCCACTGTGAAATTAGCAATGAAATGAAGGGAATTCTTCTCAACAGCCGCAAAGACTTGGGCCATAGAACTTTCATTGATGCGTCATCAATGACTTCGTTCGAAGTCCAAGACCTTCAAGCAATGACTCAAGCTCATATGTTAAGTGTCGACCAAGTACTACAAGGCGCTGCATCTGTGGCAGCTAATCCAAACAATTCGCCGCAAAAAAGATATTAAAAATTACGAATTGATTCAACTGTCTATCTCACACCATGGAATAAACCACAACTTCTTTCGAACCACCGGGAAAAACTACTACTATCCAGCGCTTCTACTTCCTCTTTCGCACCTTCTCTCCTGCAACCTTCTTTGCCGCAACTTGCGCTTCAATATTCTTGACGGCAAACTCAGCAGCTTCGGCTTGTGCTAACGCCTGAGCGCGGGCCGTCTGCGCTGCTTTCACCTGTGCCTCCGCTAACTTCCGCTGTACGGCTACTTGCTGTTCGGCTAACTGATTCATAAACTGCACAGCCTGTGGGAAAATCTTGTCGGGCCAATTCTCACCTAGATCATTAAACAACCAATTATCACGGTTATTATACATGATTTCTCCAGCAAAAAAAAAAAAAGACTTGACAAGCTTACCAGGTTTTAATTCTTCCGCTTCCTTGCGGACTTCGTTAATTTCGTCATTGATCAACTCTTCGGCAAATTTATAGCTTAAAAAAGACCCGTCCTTGAGTATGTCATTCTTTTTCAAACGTTGGATGCCAGAACTCTCTGACTGTATCTTACGAATGAGAGGAATATCAGCCATAGCTCGACGAAAGAGTAGTTGGAAACACTTGTCCGTGTCATCAGGATGCTCTTCTTTTCCTTTGCGGTACAATTCGACCTCGTCGGGCAATGCAAAGTCAAAGCCATTGATCATAGCCTGCAGCGACTCGTCACTTTCATCCGACTTTTGCGGCAGTAGCACGCGTGTGGCCATGATCAGCAGTACTGCTGTCACACCCGTCACTAAAACGGCTATCAGCTGTAAGTCTGTCAACATCCTGACTCGAGCTGAAATTATGTAAGTGCCTAATGACAACGTTGAGGTATAAAGACTGACGCTACGTGTCGGCATGGGACAGCGTGGTGTGGCATACGCAAAAGCATTTTGATTGGTTTCTATTTTTGACGACTTTTATCCAATTCCACCTAACCCATGATGCGACAGGACACGATAAGTCGAATTTTCGGCTTGAACACATGTCGGACTATTCAGTATTTCTTTTCGCCAGTCTGCATTTTGATTAGCTTGGACGATCATCGACGTCACTAGGTGAAAAACAAAAAAAATCCGTTTGCCGTTTAGGCGCATGGCTTTACGAGTAACTGCAGGAGCATTAAGTGACTGCAATTGACCCATGGTTTCACGAATGACCGAGTCTAAGATTTGGGTAAATTCAACTTTTGCTATGCAAACACAATATTTGACGGTGAAATCTATTTTTTTGCTTTCGGATGTAGTCGAGGAGCGAAGCCTAGCACGAGGCAAAGATATTAAATTTTAAGAGGAATGGGAAGTTTTCAATATAGAAGTTGGGCATACCCGTCGAATCTAATTTGGCAAAATCAATTATAAGCTTGTTTTTGCTAGAGCTGAAAAAAGTATATATGTCGGAATTATGAGCAGCAACTCATACAATTGCAATTTTCATGAACGAGTCATGATGGTAAGAACAGCTGCTTCACGTACGACAAAACGTTGACCAAAATTATGCACACGAAATTTCAAACAACTAAGTTATGTTTACAGTCGCATCTACGCCAGATAAGTGGTCGGTCGAGGCGACCTTTGAATTCATAGGCGTTAGATAATGCGAAATATGTTGTAAATATATGCGAGCTCACTAAGAGTTCGTTCGCCCCCACAATATCCATGGATGCCGTTAATTCGGCCGTATAGTGAAGGAACAACACTTTCAGTCTGCCTTTAAAAGTTAATGCTGTGCGAGTGATTCAGTAGCCAACGTCATTTTAATGCTGGAACGGCAGAGGTCCTAACAGCTTTACAGTGCCAGATGCGCTACTTTCATCAATTGTCAAGCCGCACGAGTAGCACAGCAATTGAATTCCGCTGTTGGCTGCTAACGAGCACAGACTGGCAAACTGTTTATCATAATGAATTGACGGAGTGAACATGTGGCAATCCTCGCGCTGGACAATAAAAACGATAGCTACACTAACGTTTTCGTTACTTTTTGCATAATTTCGCGCCTTTGTCGACACTAACTCCGTCAACTCTTTGACGTGTTTTTGTGCTCGACTTGACACCGTATCGGGAAATACAGCGCAGCGTGAGACGGAACTGCAAGAGCTTTCAAGAGCAAGAGTGACGCTCTTTACTTCAACGTATTTCTCGTGAAGTACTGTGCCATCGTCGGCTTTCGCCGTCAACACAAAGTCCACGCGACTATTTTTTGCAAATTTCACCTCGCGTCGCACCGTATCGTAGTCACCAAGCTCAGTAAGCCACCGCAATGTCAGTGCCTGCTCTACCATTCGATTTGCCAACGCAGAGTGAACGCCAACCCAAACGAGTTTATCTCCATTCTTCACAAAAAGCGTTTAGAAAACACATACAAAATGACCGGATTCGATAAGCACATACATGGATCTGAATCATCTCAAGTGTGTACGCATACTTGCGTTTAGGATCGTCGCTTTTTGAAAGCTGCACGCGAGTATTCGGAAGTCCATCGAGCAGCCCCACCATTGGCCCCGTGTTTGGGCAGTACACAGTCACCTCCTCTTGGTCGGTAAGTTCAATTTTGCTTGTTTTATCTAGCAGCACAACGTCAGCAAGAAATCGTTTGTAGCGACGAATTAGCCGCGCTGGGACCAGATTTGGATAATGCAGCAAAATCCTAGTGTCATTCAAGGCGCTAGCAGCGTTTTTGCTTTGGGAACTGAGCGGCATTTGACCGACCAACTTTGCTTTCAGAGCTTGAGAGCCCGATAATACGGCTCGCTTTTTGAGGCGCATGCTATTGTCTACTGAAGCGGACAAGGGAACGTCGCGCTTCCCGCTGTTCAGCTGCATCTCACAAGCAACTCAAGGGAACTTTAAAAAAATTTAAAGGAAGTATATCTTAAAATGTTACTTAGCCTCAATGAGGACGATTACTAGATAAACGCTGTCTTCTGTGAAATGAAGCCAAATTCCGTGGAGGCACAAGAAAATCATATTACTTTTAAGAGAGCTACACATTTCAAAATTGGTTAAGAATGTAAAATGTGTATTTTCAGTGAATACTTTGTACTTCGATTTATCTTTAAGAATAATTCGGCGCGACACCCACTTCTATAATATACATGTGGACAGCATAATATAGGATGCAATAATAAGTAGTCTCTGAAAATTGTAAGGAGAATGTAACGGGTGTACCGTTACATAAATATTATATCCAATAAAAGGAATAATTCATAGTACAAATTTATTATCTTTATTAATTTTGACTTGATAAATCAATATTACCACTTTAAGTGGGATTAGGTGGATCTATAGCCTCAGTGCCGCTTCGATCGATGGTTGCACGGTCAACCGAAGCACCGAAATATTGGCTAGATCTTTGTTCTTTTTGTGGCATAAATACCGAATGTAACGGGGTGTATCTTTACATGAAATTAACCCTTAAAAATGTTGTTAATTAATATTGTAACGGGGTGTATCGTTACATGAAATTAACAATAAAAGATTGTTAATTAATATTATCCAAAAGGTAGATAATATTTGGAGGAAATTACTTTAAATAGTAATTTCCTGAATTCTTATCCATAAATAGGTATAGACCATTATGTCTATTTATTCCGCAGACTAATCAGCTGTAGAAGTAATCAAAGAGAGTTACGAGATAAGATAGATAAGAATTCATTTACATGTTTAGTATTAGTTTATAGTTAAGACAACATTTACAAAGATAGATTAACAAAGACACTTAACTATATTAATACAGTTTTCATTTTACCCTCTTAAGCTAACTTGCCTTAAGAGAAGTCTTCCTCTA
>NC_090614.1:2019270-2030160 GCF_004359215.1 Bremia lactucae | reverse complement strand
TCTCATTCGAAGGCTCATAATCAGCCGCCTGACGGGTATCAGGCGACTGTTCCATCCTCCCCGAGTCGGCCATTTCGTCCGACTCGCACTCATAATCGACCTCTAAAGAGGGGTCGTACTCACGTGGTGAATCACCACGTGCACTCGCAACACCAAGTGTTGTGCGAGTGGAAGACACTACGGTAGACGGAACGTCTACCGCAAGAGATAACAATGCGTCACCCGCGGCTGCACGAACCGCAGCCGAAGGTTCAACACTATCCTCACCCCGCATGAATTGTTCCTTCATGCGATGGAATTTAAAATGATGGATCTGACCAATCAAAATCATTTTAAAAATTAAGTGGTCATTTAGCGACCACTCCACCTAATGACATTCAGAGTGATTGTCGTTTAAGGGAGGGGTGATGTAACGGGGTGTATCGTTACATGAAATTAACAATAAAAGATTGTTAATTAATATTATCCAAAAGGTAGATAATATTTGGAGGAAATTACTTTAAATAGTAATTTCCTGAATTCTTATCCATAAATAGGTATAGACCATTATGTCTATTTATTCCGCAGACTAATCAGCTGTAGAAGTAATCAAAGAGAGTTACGAGATAAGATAGATAAGAATTCATTTACATGTTTAGTATTAGTTTATAGTTAAGTCAGCATTTACAAAGATAGATTAAGAGACACTTAACTATATTAATACAGTTTTCATTTTACACTCTTAAGCTAACTTGCCTTAAGAGAAGTCTTCCTCTATACGTACAGTGTACGTCACCTAACGAGAGGCACCACTCACAACTAAAGCAGTGTGAAGTGGACTTGTACTGAAACAGTACAAGTCGCAGTGCCCCGTTACACTCAGTGCCGCTTCGATCGATGGTTGCACGGTCAACCGAAGCACCGAAACATTGGCTAGATCTTTGTTCGTTTTGTGGCATAAATACCGAAGTAGTGTGAAGTGGACTTGTACTGAAACAGTACAAGTCGCAGTGCCCCGTTACAAATATTATCTAAAAGGTAGATAATATTTGGAGAATATCACTTTACATGGTAATATTCTAAAAGCTTATACATCGGTAGACATAGACCATTATATCTACTTGCTCCGCGGTCCAGTCAGCGCTGGACACGCGCAAAGAGAAAGACAGATAAGACTTTATTACATGTTTTGTATTAAATTTTAATTACGTTAGTGTTAAGTAGATAGAACAGAAGAACTTAATTATATTAATACAGTTTTATCTAAACCCTCTCTAAAGCAAGCGCTTTGAAAAGGACTCTTCCTCTGCACGTACTAGCCTACGTGAAGTGACGTGAGGCACCACTCGCACTGAGGCAGTGCGTAGTGGACTTGTACTGAAGCAGTACAAGTCAGTAGTGCCCCGTTACACCGAACGTATCTGGCGTTTGGCTTTAAGCTTGGCGATATCGAAGCGAAGCTTCCGTTCCAAACGAACATCAGCTACATGCGCAGACTCTCTAATATTCCAAATATTGCGGAGGCGGCGGTCCCGATCGACAAAAAAAATCTCAAATGAGACTTCGTTTTCACTTCTTGTTTCGTTTGGAAACAAAACGATCGAAATTTGCCTCGTTGAGGTCACCGAAGCCCCACGCGCTTGATCGTGCAAATGCGTCAGATAATGACCTCGCGTCATTACCTTTGGCGTAAGGTATCGCTCATGAAGAGCGTCCCGAGCAGTGATCTCCCCCGGTGTCCTAGCCGGGATACCAGAGGTCCAGATGGCCAAATTGTGAACCGCGATCTCATTGAGACGCACTTTCGCACATGCGGAGTGAATCTATATTCAGTATGAGCTTCAGCTTTCGCTATCTCGGCAGCTCGACGACGAGCTTGTTCGTCAATGAGGATTGCCCGCTCTTGCTCTTCATCGAGCGGATTCGCAGTGATGTTGGACTCAGTGTCCTGTGTCCATTTCAATGCAATTAAGACACCAGCGGCATCACAGTCTAGGAACGGGTTCGGGGCCCGCCGACGTTCACCCGGAGGAGAAGGCGTGTAAGAGCGACGGTCTTTTGTTCCTCATCATCTGATGGAGTGTGACTTTAAATTCCAAGATTCCCTAATCGTCGAGGAAGGTGTGAGAGTCTGTGACTCACGCTTGATAGTCATGGGACAAAGGAAAGAAATAACACAACCGAACAGTTAGCTGTTTAGGTTCCAACTTTAAAGAGCAAATGAATAATCATAATGTCATCTCTATAGATAACACTTAATATGTATTGCGAGCGTATCCGATACCTCGCGTAACGGATGACGCTAGGCGTCATCCCTCCTAATGTGAATGCACCCATGTGCATTACATACACAAGGGATGGTCACTAATGTGAACCACACCCGAGTGCTGGGTCTAATTACTTTTATTAAGTAAATGACCATCCCCTAAGTCACCAATTACTTAACGGGATGGTCATTTACTAAGTACACTTGGTGTACTTAAGGGGACTGTGTAACATTAGGGCAACTATAGCCCGACAAGATGGCTGGCCAATCGTATTACCCATAATAAATGGGATTTTAATGATATTACCTATTTTAAATAGGAAAAGTTTTTTTTTCACCCATCATGTTAATTGTACCACATGAACGCACGATTTAGTAGTGGCAAGTTTTGCTAATCGTACTATTTTTTGGCGCCCATGGACTTTGGTGGTGGCAATGCGACGTCCCCGCGCGTGAATAAGACGACAATGGGCGGATACGTGGGGCATACGGTCGCAGTTGTCGGCACTGTCGAAAAACACTCGCCCACAGCCGTTGTCCTGCGCACTTCGGTAAGGCGTCAATCCGTGCCATCCTCTGAAGATAGTCACTGCAACTAAAGTTGTAAATTTGTTGGTGCGATAAAGGACGGCGGGATCGTAAATGTGACACCGCAGCCTGGAAGTGACTATGGTAGCAAAGTGGTCGAGGTGATTGGCCGTGTTGTCGACAGTGAAACGCTCCAAGAATTCAAGACGACGCTCTTCGGCGACAACTTTGACTTGGACGTATACGACCAATTCGTGCAGCTCTCACACTCTAAGTATAAGTATTTGTTTGCGTGATTATTGCTTTTTAAGAAAATCGGAGGTAGCAATTAGAGCAACAACATCTAAATCTGCAAGCTCCTTAATTAAGCGCAGGGCTCGGACGTCTTTGCAAGAGCTCTCTGTTGTACCCCATTTAGCTCAAGGAATACGTTTACCATGCAAAGTGCCTCGTTGAGTAGGTGGGGTAGCTAAGTCTTCCACATACGATGCACGAGTGTCTATTGCAAATTTCATCCACCAATACTCTGATTTACCTCTTGGGGCTCATCGTTCGACGTTGTGAGTGATTGAAAAAAATTGTATGGAAAAGCAATAAAAAAATGTCGTTGAGGTCAGTAGTGCTACGCGAGCTTTGGTTCAAAAGCATCTGATAAGTTCCAAACAAAGCTGACGTGCCATTGCGCTACGATTGCAGCCGGACATCCTTTTTGAGCAAAAAACCTCGATCGCACCACACTTTTTTGTAATACAGAGTTATTGCAGCTGTCCACCGAATTGCAGTGTAACCAATTCCGCCTGCTCCCGTCCGCATCTATACGATCGTCTCGGTTTAAAGAAGATAATGACGAGCCATGTAAGTATCCGTATACTATACGAATTAATAAAAGCGGCCGTTCTATATCGTTTTTTGAAGAGGTGGTGTTGCATTTGGCAGATGTCACTAACCACAGGCTACTTTCTTGGCATTTGTATCTGGATACTCGCGCTTTAGCGCCATTCCTTAATGACACTCGCCGCTTTTGTGCGTTGCTGGCTCTTTTTTCCACCAATGGAAATGGCTCCCCCTCTCCCTACACGGTAAGAGTTGTGCTTTTGGACACGTGAGTTGTCCCAGTCCCGTAAGAGCAGAGCTGATTCCCCAGACGGACCTACGATCGCAAGGACATGGAGACAGAGGCAGCGTTAATTGACGATCCTAATCGCGTGTGCAAGACGTCGGTATTACCAAAGGACGCGCCCGACATTGTAGACGAGTCTGTGGCCTCCGAGGAGCTGCTACCCAAGACGAAGTACCACGCCACTGCAGAAATAGACAATAAAATCAATGAAGCAGAGCGTACCGAGGAGATTGTTACAATAGCAGAGTGTGTAAAGATTACGGACACCATTGAATTGACGTCGGTAGTCTCCGACGGCGCAAATAAGCGGTCCGACAGTCTCGCGGCTGATATGGAAGTCATGATGGAGTTAACGTCATATGACGACGAAGAAAACGACGAATTTCACGAAGTCATTGAAGAAAGTGTCGATCTATTAGAGGATGAGACATATAAACCAGCCGTGCCCCCGACCATGAGCTTCTCTGTGAACGAGATGGAAGTGATAACGAATCGTGAAGGACGCACGGGGAGCTTGTCGAAATTTCTAGAAGATGCGGATTCGTACCGCCGACGGTCGTTGCCATCGTATCCGGAAGAGCAGCGCTTTGTCGGCTCGATGAATCACAAGAAAATGACGCTGGGAGCGTTCCTGAGCATGCAGATTGACCCGGTGCTGGAGATTTTAGAAGATACAGACTCAGACATTCGACTCTGGCTTATGCAGTCCGATACTGTGAAAGAAGTGCTGACGGAGTTTGTGACTCCGCCAGTGCTTCATGGGGAGCCTCACGAAGAGTATGGCTACTACAAGAAACACTTTCTATGCTCGGAAATTATCATGAAATTGTATACGGGAGAAGACGATTTGTACGAGTCGTTTTCGTCGGACTCGAGCTCGGGCTCGACGGCTGCGACGGCCGTTTTTGGGTGTCAAGAACCCGCCGATATTGACAAGTGGGAGCATTTGTATGCGATTTTTAAGAATCCAATTCCATTGGATGAAATGCAGCTTTTGTTCTTTAGTAAGGCGCTCGTGCGACTTCATGATGGGTTTTGTTTAGAAGAAGGATACGTTACGAATGTGCTTAAGCGATTCTTGCCCGTCGTGATTCCACACTTGTACTCGAATACGATCAAGTACATGCTGACGTTAATTTTACAGAGCTATGAAAGCGTTCATCCAATAACTGGTCGCAATGACGCCATGGAGATTGCTGCTCAGCTTCTTGCTGAAGCCACGCGCGTTGACCCGTCCAAGCCTCAAAATTTGGCGTTAGTCGAAAATACGACGAATTTACTGGTGGATATGCTGCAGGCTAATCAGGCCGATCGGCTTGGTGCGTTTAGTCGGCGTGAAGGTGGCGTGTATTTGTCCAAGTACTTTGTGCGGGACCAGTTTGGGACAATTCGTGGCTTTGAGTCCATGACTCATGGATATCACAATTTTTTGCAGTATATGTTGCTCGAAGAATTTTCTAAGCAGCTGCAAATTGTGGACGAACTCTTTACTAACGCATCGAATGAGCTAGCAATTATTTCAGATCAGAAATTTACCGAAGTATCCAGTGTTTTGAACATTCACGTAGTAGCTGAGCTCCTGGCTCTATGCCAAAAACTTTTGAACGAAGGCGTCGAGACGGATGACGACAGTAATCAGGCGCACGGTGCAGAGGCACAAATGTTTGGTTATTCAAATTTTTCATCCGAACAGTACGCAAACTCACCACATGACAGTGTGAATGGAACGTCCATGTATAATCTATCGTCTCTACCTCGTGGTCACGTGCTTTGGGCGTATGTGCTGGATATTGCTCGAAGAACATGTGGCACTTTTGTCTCTCAACTTAACAAGGGCTTACCTTCGTCGGTCGAAGTTTCAGTTGCCAAGTATCTCAACAATCTTGTCTTGCTTCGTGATATCGGCATGGATGAAGCATTACACAAGGGTGGACTCATTCAGGCGTACTTGACCATTCTTGAGAAGCGATCTTCGTTTGACATGCTCATTATCCACATTGTCCCGGCCATTGCATTTATTCTCCGTGATGGTGATGCATCTCGGGCAAAGAATTGTCCATTGACGAAAGATCTTTTTGGCGTGGACATTAAAATTCCTGAAAACATCCTAACGTTGCTATTGCGTGCGAGAATTGACATCCCATCGCTCCATATTTACGCTGCGATTCTGCACGATGTGATTGACGAAGTATTTTTGAGCAAAGCGCCGTCACAAAACAACGCACAGGTTGTGTATCATTGCAAGCGCAATCCTGCGTGGGCGAAGCTTTCGGGCAAGTCGCGATTTAGCAGCGGATCTGAGAAATCCGATTCCACTCGTGCATCGGATGAGCAGAGAAGCTCTACGAGTGAACAGCCACGAAGCGAGCGTGGTTCGATTGTGGAGTCATCTGCATCGGCTCAAGACGAAGCTGCATCAGCAAACGAGTCGTTGCTGATGGATGAATCAGAAGATGCCGAACCGGTAGAAGATTCAGAGCGGCTTTCTGTAGGTACACATCGCACTATGTCGGAAAAAGTAACTGCGACAACTGAGTCGGAGTCATGCGTTGAAACAACGGATTCTACTGCGGCAGCTGGAGAGAGTGAGGAGCCTCAAGGTGATGCAAATGTTGCTGCTCAGCCTTCTGCTATGAATGATGCGAAGACGAAGCTTGCGTCGCCGTCACCTAGTACAGAGGATGACGCTTCAGAGAAGTTGGGAAAAGAGGACGCTAATTCATCAAGCAGTAGCGAAGGTGATGGTTTGCGCAAGTCAAACTACTTTAAAAATGTTTTGCAGTCGCCAGTGTTCAAGACTCCAATGCGATTGGGGTCCGTGATCAAACCCCCTGTGGCTCCGTCTGCTTCCGATTCGCAGTCGAACGGAGGCAACAATCCACGCAATACGTTTGGCTGGAACAGTGTGTTTAAGAGGCTACGAAAGTCACTGGTGACAACGCCGCATGATAAAATCGACAAGAAGGTCTTAGCGCTGAGCAATGAGGCATATGCTGCTCCCAATGTAGCTCCTCGTCAGACAGATGTGCTGGTTGTTGACACGTCACGTGGCGAAGACATCACAAACTTTGTCATGCGTGACGCTGGTGTGGTCGTGACCGATGTTCCATCCGCATCCTCCAAGTCGTCCGAGTCGGCTTCGAATGTCATCACAGTTGGCTACATGTTTAAGAACAAATATCCCGAGACAGGGCACAGGAACATTTGGGAGCGATACTACTTTGTACTGAATCGCTCCGAGGGTTCATTAAGCTACTACATTAGTGAAGCTCATGCAAAAGACCGCACGTTTGTCTGCGGTACATCTCGTCCACTGACAGTGTCGGAAGGTCTCCCCATGCACGTGCACGGTCAGCAAAGCGTATTTGGCTTTCAGATCAATACTCAAGGCCATGGTGCTTTTATGGTATTAGTCGACTCAATTGACACTCGACTCACCTGGCTGACCGAGATTCTAGTATGCGTGACGAATGCCAACGCCTTGCTGCCGAAACAACGCTTGTCGCTGCTGTCTGACGATGCACCGAAGAAGCGCTTGTCCACGGCTACAAGTTCTCTTGGTTCGCTCCGATCCAACAAGGAAGAGATGAAAGAGCTCGTGGTAGAATTCTATCGCAACTTGTTTGGTCCAAACCTCAAATTTTCGTCACCTCAGGACGCGCCGGCGTCGTTTTGGATGGAAGAAAAGATTGACCCCGTGTCAGATGACTGCGTACTGAGCTCTAATCTGCCCGACTGCGTGCCGTATTGGGGGGAATTTCATGGCTACAAGCGATTGTGTGACTACTGGAAAATTCGTGATGAAACAGGAGAGCGTAGCAGTGGCCGTGTACTCCGCATTTTGGTGGACGAGGACGAAGAAACAGCCGTAGTGATGACATCGACGACGTTTCGGATATTGCGGAACAGCGAAATTGTAACGGAAGAGTCGTGCGATCTTGTCAGTGTAAGTGGCGGAAATATTGTGAGTATTCACTGCACTTTTGACTCGCATCGGATTGCCCAAGCTTTTAAAAGGTACGCTTTTGTGTACTTTGCTGTGTTGGAACCGAGCTAATTTTGTTCGTCGTTGCAGGGAGGGTATTAGCGCATCGTAAGCGTTTTTGACGATTCATCGTATTCGTAATATGCGTGCAAATGCGTGTACGTGTTTGGAGCAAAGACGCAGGTGCCGTGTTTTGAAGCCTCAGCATTGGGTTTTGATTGGTGATAATGGCAGCGATGGAACGCCGAGTTGTACTCACTTTTCATGTAGAACCAAGAGCGAGAGAGTGGGGCCCCCTGATAGTCCATTTTCTTTCACTTTTCTCCATATTATTGTTTCTTGAACCATAGCTACAGGTAATGTTACTAAATAAACAGCTTTTGGAAGAATTAATACATGTGTAATAAAATGATTCTTTTTTTTGTATTGCTGCAGCAGTAAAAGAAAACAATTATAGCGCTATTCCTAGCTTGAAGCGATAAGCTTGAGCCGTCTCTACAACGGCTCAGATCGATGAACCGGTGGTCATTTAAGCGGTGCGTACGAAAGGCAGGGACAAAATCAATGCAAACTGATAACTTGCATTATATAGGAAATTCTCGTTTAAGACGAAACATTGCAACCGTCTATCTGTAGGCTGGCGCTATTTAAAGCTGCCACGCACGTACCTTCAGGAACATTGAGGAAGTGGTTTGACCGTCTCCTCTCACGTGCAGTGAGGTAGTTGGTGGGCGCCTGAGTGGACTAGAAACCTTAGTTTTAGTGGAGTCACGGGAGCGGTAACACGTCTCCACGTGCGCGCTCGTCAACTAGTGTTCACACTGATTTGTATTTGATCGTATTAAAAATATAAATTCTATTTTAACCAGTCATTAATGTCATCTCTGTAGATATGCACTGATATGTATTGCAAGCGGCTATTTTAAATACCTCGTAATTTGGACGACGCTTGCCGTCATCCCGTTAATGAGCATGCCCTCTTGTAACGAGGTGTATCGTTACATTGATTAAAAGGTTGTTAATTTTATATCATCTAAATGTAGATAACATTTTCGGAATATTACTTTACATAGTTACATTCTAAAAGCTTATGCATTGGTAGATATAATTCTTTGTATCTACTTGCTCCGCAGGCCGGTCAGCACTGGACGCAGCGAAGAGAGATCCAGATAAGACTCTATTACATGTTTTGAGTTAGTATATAATTATGCTAGTATAAAGAGATAGAAACAGCAGAGCTTAATTATATTAAATACAGTTTACTATTAGTCCCTTTCAAAGCAAGTGTTTTAAAGAGTATTTCTCTGCACATACTAGTGTATGTGAAGTGTCGTGAGGCACCACTCGCACTGAGGTTGCTCCAGAGCAGCTATAAATATTTTGCAAAGGTTCTGACGACGCTCTTACAGCGGGTACTACCAATTTTGATTTGGGACTCGCAGCAAGGGTTTGTTCGCGGCAGGCGTATGTACAAGCTCGCAATGATGATGCTTTTCCAATTCTCGTCGTCTTCCGAGGAGGAAGACATATCGGCAAGCTCTAGCTGCGTCATTTTCTTACTGATTTTTGAAAGGCGTCTGACACCGTGAATCGGGAGCTTCTGTATGAAGCCCTTCGACGGTTTCACTTCGACGAACTGTTTCTTCAGCTCATTCGCCGAATGCATGGTTGTCCCTTGGCACCTCTACTGTTTCGACTCGACGTGAAATTACTTTAATTAGCTATTCGGCAGGAGCTTGGTCTACACGGGCTATCAGTGCCAGGCGATGCCGACGGTAAGCATGTTTTCTCGACTTTTGTCGACGACTCGACTCCTTCTCCACTTCGCAGGACAACTAGAGCCAGACCTCCGGCTAATCATTTGCTTTGAAAAACTATCAGGTCTCCACGCACAACCGACGAAAAGCAAGTTGATTTTTCTAAAGACTTCTATTTGACTTAAGCAGTTTCAAGGCATCTCAGTGCTGCCTCCGCATGAGACAATTCGGTACTTGGAGTACGACGTCGGGAAGGTAATCATTCGGAATTGGGCACTGCGTCTTCGTCGGGTCCAGCGTCGGCTTTTGACGGCAGCAAAGGTAGCAACGAGTGTGCAACAAAGGCTGGTCATTTTTAATGCAATCATCCTACCGTCCGTCTTATTCACAGCTGCAGTCTTCGACATTCCAGATTGGGTGCAAACGGAGTTGACCAGGCGGTATAAGCAGTTTCTATGGAAGCAGCCTCCGCCTCCGAGGTTATCAGGCAGATAAAAATCCGGGCCTTCTTGTTACGCCGAAATAGGCGGGTGGAGTGGGTCTTCCTTCGTTTGATGTGGCAATTGTAACGGGGCACTACGACTTGTACTGCTTCAGTACAAGTCCACTTTGCCACTGCTTCAGTTGCGAGTGGTGCCTTACGTTATTTCACGTACACTAGTACGTGCAGAGGAAGACCTCTCTTTAAGGTAACTAGCTTAAAGATACTAAAATAAAAACTCTGTTAATATCATCAAGTGTCTCTCTTTCTATCTTGTAAATGCTAACGTAATTATAATCTAATCCTAAACATGCAATTGAATACTTATCTGTATCTTATCTGTATCTCTCTTTGTTTATCTCTACAGCTCATTAGTCTGCGGAATAAATAGATATAATGGTCTATACCTATTTTTGGATAAGAATTCTGAACATTACTATATAACGTAATATCCTCCAAATATTATCTACCTTTTAGATAATATATTTATTAACAACCTTTGAGTCTAAATTTCATGTAACGATACACCCCGTTACATCACCCCTCCCTTAAACGACAATCACTCTGACAGTCATTGGAAGGAGTGGTCACATAGTGACCACTTAATTTTAAAACGATGTTGATTGGTCAGATCCATCATTTTATATTCCATCGCATGAGCAACCAACTCATGCGGGGTGTCGTTAGTGCTGCGCCTTCGGCTGCGGTTCATGCAGCCGCGGGTGACGCACTGTTATCTCTTGCGGCAGACGGAACGTCTGTCGTAGTATCTTC
>NC_090614.1:1966290-2011409 GCF_004359215.1 Bremia lactucae | reverse complement strand
CGCGCAACTTAAGGCTTAATACCCAAGTTTTGGCACGACCTGCAAAATTTGATTGAGCGAATGCGACCTGCATTTGCTCGCCACGATGTGGCGTGCCCTTATGGCATCGTCCAACTCGACAAGCCATCTCAAGAGGGAGTCTTCTTCGACTCCCTTACACTTAGAGATGTCAATCTTTAAAGTTTCGGGGCGACGCGTTTGCGTCATCCAAAGTACAGGGGTCTGTACCTGTTGTATGTCAACAGTTCTGCCTGTTGAGAGCATTGCTGATTCAGCAAGGCTACTTTTTCCTTCATCTCGTCAAGTTCATGTTGTATGAACTTGGTGATGGCTGAATGGAGTAAAAATCTGTCCAAATTGGACAGCATTGCCAAGATACCATCATTTCCTACGGTCGAACTCAGTCGTTCGACCGCACTCCTTATTATATCATTTAAAAGGGAGTAGCGTTCACGGGAAACGTGATGCGTATTCCCACTATCATCTAACATGTCCATGTTAGATGTGGAAATGTGGTTCTTGGACGGACTACAAAGTGCTAACAGGTGTAACGGGGCGCTACGACTTGTACTGCTTCAGTTGCGAGTGGTGCCTAACGTTTTCCACGTACACTAGTATGTGCAGAGGAAGACTTCTCTTTAAGGTAACTAGGTTAAAGAGGGTAAAATGAAAACTGTATTAATAAAATTAAGTGTCTCTCTTTCTATCTTGTAAATGCTTACTTAAGTATAATCCAATACTAAACATGTAATTGAATTCTTATCTTTATCTTATCTGTATCTCTATTTGCTTATCTCTACAGCCGATTAGTCTGCGAAATAAATAGATATAATGGTCTATACCTATTTATGGATAAGAATTCTGAACATTACTATATAACGTAATATCCTCCAAATATTATCTACCTTTTAGATAATATATTAGTTAACAACCTTTAAGTGTTAATTTCATGTAACGATACACCCCGTTACAGCCATCAAAACACAGATCCAAAGCGTGCGCTTAAATGGCTCATGCAGAAGCCGGTCAAGTACTTTTTGGCCTGAAGAAGTTGGACGTTTCGAGCTATCCCTCAGTATGTGCACTAGGTTCGGAGTTGTAATTCTTTGGTGCTACTGAGGGTGCGTCAGTGGGGCGGCCCGTGCGGGATAATGTAGTGAAGGACTTGGTAGGCCTCGTCGCTCTTTCTCCTGATCAGTGAATATCATTGCGCGTCAGGATGGCGGAGAACTATGCAATCCTTTTGGATGGGGCCAGCAGCCGGTAAGAAGGACAGGAGCGGGTTTTGTCTTACCATGATTGTTTTGTAGACGCTCAAGCTGACCAGGAACCCAGGACTCGGGGGCTTATTAGCTTCTGTAGTCATTTTAATTGGCACGACACCCTTGGGTACTAGATACCCAAGGCAAGCCTTTGTAGCATACACAATTCGCCAGGGTCTCGCCGTGCCAGATTCGGGACCTCAACGTTCTACGCACAGGGCCTCGAGAGTTTGCCTTCACGATTCCATCTCTTTGCGAAGATTTCCCGAGTCATTTGCATTCTAAACTATGGGGGGGTGGGCGACCATGATTTTAATCGCATCACCAGCGATTGCGATTGGGGCGGGGTTATATGGTACAGGGCTGACTTTACGGCACCCACCTTTTAAGGTGACTATATCAGTGGGCTCGAATTAATGACACCTTGGAGATGGGTACATGCCAGGACCGAGTTACATCAGTAGCACCCCCAATCAAGTTGCTTCAGGGGGAGGACGGACTCCACTGGTTTCTGCAAGGAGTTATGCCGACCTTTCGGTGTACTTCCGAGAGCGAGTACGCATACTGGCGACGTAAAATATCACAGCGATTGTTTTTTTCTTGCTCATCCGTCTCTCTATCGATTTCCTTGGAGTGTGTCGGAGACTAGGCATCACAGACCTGTTATTGCCTCCAACTTCGATAATAAACAAATATGGACAGCGGTTCAACGGGATGCGTTTTAATGTTATAAGAGTCTGCTCCGTTTAGCACTACATAAATGGTTGACTCGCTTCGAAGGATAGACGCAGAAAGACCTATGGCTTGCGGCCGTAGCGCATCAAAGCCATACTCAAGTTTGGAATCACGCGAACAGTCTCACAGAGTATCAAGGGTGGACTTGCTATCGTATAGCTACCAACCAGATGAATATATATAACGCCGGTCGTTCCGTTGATCATAGCTGCAGAAAGCCCAGCTCTGCCATGGATGCAAAGAGACCGCTACACATATATTCTATGATTGTTCCAGAGCGAAAGCATGTTCAGGCCTATTAAATCGGCATTGGACTGGATCAACGGGCGGAAGAAGTTGAGGTCACCGCTCATTTTAGACACTGTGCCCATCGTTGGGCTCCATCACTACCTCATCGTCTACGTGAGCTTCTGTTCCATCATTTTCAGGACGATCACAAGGCCGCGGAGGCCGAATTTCGACGCATCTTGTAACGGGGTGTATCGTTACATGAAATTAACACTTAAAGGTTGTTAATCAATATATTATCTAAAAGGTAGATAATATTTGGAGGATATTACTTTATATAGTAATGTTCAGAATTCTTATCCATAAATAGGTATAGACCATTATATCTATTTATCCGCAGACTTATCAGCTGTAGGAGTAATCAAAGAGAGAGTTACAGATAAGATAAAGATAAGAATTCAATTGCATGTTTAGTATTAGATTATAATTAAGTTAGCATTTACAAGATAGAAAGAGAGATACCTAATTATATTAATACACTTTTTAATTTACCCTCTTCAAGCTAGTTACCATAAAGAGAAGTCTTCCTCTGCACGTGCTAGTGTACGTAAAATAACGTAATGCACCACTAGCAACTGAAGCAGTGCAAAGTGGACTTGTACTGAAGCAGTACAAGTCGTAGTGCCCCGTTACACATCTAGTTCGTTCTGTGCTCTGTCTGCCAAGTGAATCTCTGGGTTCTCTGGGTAGAGCGCAATGAGGCGGCATTCCGTGGACAGCTCCCATCCACAGTCGAGAGTGCGTCAGCATTTTGAGAAAGCGGACTGCGGCAGCTGAAGACGATCGCTCTACGCGAACATTAGTCAGCGATTACTGCAGTCAACGGAGCGCGTCTCCTCGCATGTATTGAATTACCTTGTCAAGACCTGCAAGGGCACCCTGTAACGGGGTGTATCGTTACATGAAATTAACACTTAAAGGTTGTTAATTAATATATTATCTAAAAGGTGGATAATATTTGAAGGATATTATTTTATATAGTTATGTCCTGAATTCTTATCCATAAGTAGGTATAGACCATTATGTCTATTTATTCCGCAGACTAATCAGCTGCGGAAGTAATCAAAGAGAGAGTTGCGAGATAAGATAGATAAGAATTCATTAACATGTTTAGTATTAGTTTATAGTCAAGTCAACATTTACAAAGATAGATTAACAAGACACTTAACTATATCAATACAGTTTTCATTTTACCCTTTTAAGTTAACTTGTCTTAAGAGAAGTCTTCCTCTATACGTACAGTGTACGTCACCTAACGAGAGGCACCACTCACATCTGAAGCAGAGTGAAGTGGACTTGTACTGAAACAGTACAAGTCGCAGTGCCCCGTTACACACCCGCCTTCACGGGACATCAGCCACGACAAGCCACCTACCCCTGCGCTTGTATCCTGGCTCAGGACTTTTTAGACATCTGCTCATGTTAACATGTTAATAGACGATCGTGAAACTTCTTTTTCTTTTGGTATTGCCACCCCGTTTTATTGAGTTAAGACACCAGATCAAAATGACAGCATAAAAATATTTGCATTATTCCACTATATCGCAAAATTAACAGTTATTCCTTTAGAGTCGTCTTTAGACCCCCTTTTGGACTTTGACACACCCCTTTTGAGCTACTGTAGTTGGTAAGGCCTGCATAAAGGCTTCTCAATATATATTCTTGTTATCAACAAGTTGCTACCATCACGCTACTCATTAATACAGAGGTAGATAATTGGTGTGGCTATATCCCTGCAAAAGACTTCGCAATGTTTGCGTAATCTCTTTGTTAAATCGCGCAGGATTATTCGTATTCAGCATACTTGTCTCATAACACAAAGCGGAACGTTGCTTTCTCGTGCCCTCGCACGTCGCCTTGTGACATATCCTTAGAACATGCAATGTCCCGATTCGACGAGATGCAGAAATGTCAATAATAAAACACGGGGGGCACCAATGTTGCTAATTAGAAAAATATTCGAGTTTTCGGTGTAATATCAAAAACGTAGCATCAGCATTCCATCGATTCTCTTTTCCATGATCTCCACTCCAATCCCATGATAACCCTCCCCATGATCAACTCCTAAATTCCAATCAATATAGCTCTTCATTCTTCTTTCTACTTCTCCGTCAAAAGCGAGTGAAAGGTTTTGTCGGAAACTAAGCTTAATGCATTCGCGTCACTCTTTCGTCGCATCCGCACTTGCCTGTGCTCTTCTATCTAGCCACGACTCATTGGTGGCCGCTGACTATACTGTCAAGGCTGCTGCTTCGCCAAATGAGAACACGTGGCAAGGCTATGGCACGTCGCTTTGCTGGTGGGCCAATGTTTTTGGCGAGCGAGCAGATGTCGCTGACGCTCTGTTTACTCTTAAGCCATCTGTAACCCTGGAAGGAGCTACCGGAGAAATTCCAGGTCTTGGCTTCAACATCGCCCGTTACAACGTTGGAGGATCGAGCAAAGGTGTCGTTAACGTCAGCGGCACGGATGTTGCCATGAAGATGTCAAGCAAAATGCCGGATTTCAAGTTTATGGAGAGCTTTATGGTCGGCTTGGAGAAGAACGAATTGTCGTCACCAATTTGGAATTGGGAAGCCGATTCGAAGCAGCGAGCGATGATGAAACTTGCCGTTGATCGAGGAGTTGACCAAATCGAAGCTTTTTCAAATTCACCCCCATGGTGGATGAATAAAAATCTTGCGACGGCCGGTGGAGACGATGGTACGGTGGACAATCTCAAGACAGAGAACCATGAGGCGTTCGCGTTGTACCTTGCCTCGGTAGTGAAGAAGGCAAGGACTGATTGGGGTATTGAAATGAATTACGTCGAATTATTCAATGAACCCAGCGAGACGTGGTGGCAGTTCCCAGGAGGACAGGAAGGCTGCCATTTCTCCTTCGAAGCACAACAAGCGATTCTTCCACTTCTTCGTAAGCAGCTTGATGCGATGGACCTTCAAGATGTCGCAATTGCTGCAGCAGACGAAAATTCGCCGACTCGAGCTCTTGAAAATCTGAAAAGCTTGTCAGCCAATCCAAATGCCGTGGATACGGTTGAAAAATGGAACACTCACGGTTACGAGGGATTGAAAGCTTATCGTGGTCCTGACCGTCATGGATTGAATGAACCCATCAGCCAACTAGGTATGGATTTGTGGAACTCAGAGTTAGGCGAGGAGGATGGCACGGGCCTCACAATGGCCGAGACGATTGGTCTTGATATTAACGAGATGGGCGTATCAGGAATTGTATACTGGCAGGCGCTAGACAGTGGTGGCTGGGGCCTCATTCAGTCCAATCCGGGCGACAATTGGATTGGAGAGGCTAATCCCAAATACTATGTCATGGCGCAGTACTCCCGCCACATTCGCCCTGGAATGAAGATTCTTGTTTCGGACGATCCAAAGACTGTAATAGGATATGACTCGGACAAAGAGGTGCTGGTGATTGTGACGGTCAACATGGAAGCTGCTCAGACGATTACATTTGACCTTGCAAGCTTTGCAGCCGTAGGAGGTCCCATCAAAGCGTGGACGACTGAAACTAGTGGCAAAGGTGCGCTCTACGAGGAAAGCACGCTATCTCTTACGGATAAGTCCATTGCCGTGAATTTTCCAGCCGCCTCTGTTATGACTCTTCAGGTCGAAAAGGTCACGGTCTAAGGATTCATGTACCGAATATCACTGAGACGATGGCAACTGCTCTTTCAAAATGTTTCGCAGCTTCTATCATGAGTATGGCCAACCTTTCTAGCGACAGATTGCACCTGTAGCTCATTTGTCATAAGTTGAGACCTTGTTTCTCATCTAAATTGCAGATTTGAATAAATTCGAATCATTTGTGATCAGACGATCGGGTGTACGATTGACTGCACCAGGTTATAAACCGCTCTTTTCACCTTCATCTTCATGATCTGCAAGAGTGCATCCATCGTTTCGTCTATAATTAAAGCTAGTCGGGATACATGTTGCTGTTAGCTCCTTAAACGCCCTTGCTTATCAGCCTTGCACTTCTACATTTCTCAGAAGAACATTTCCATGAAAGTTTAGGTCACAAATTTTATTTCTGTCTACATATTAAGTGCATGAAGCAAGGAACAGGCTTTAAAGGAGAAAATTTTCGAAATCGTGCTTTAAGAGGATTAAAGTATGGGTGATGTTGTGGTGAGGTCATGCGCTTGTATTGGATGTGCCTCACCACTATCATGTTTTGCAAAGAGAGCCAGCCATGGAAACACAACATCGCCATCTCGAGAGAATAGGAAGGACAGCTTGAAAGGTCAGGTTTGTGTCTAGACCTCAAAAATGAAGGACAATTAGAGTTGTGCACATAACCCCCAAGCGTTAGCAAAATGCCCACAATTCTTCGCAACGCAGGCATTGGTCGTAAAAACCGCCGTTCGAATTTGTTTTAACGGATTGCTTACTGCCAAATAAAAACCATGCGTCGACTTGCAATTCCAACGCACATCTGCCCCACAAAAGTGCGCTGTCGTACATCTGCAAATGCAACATGCATGGAGCCGCAGCTTCTTTCGATTCGTGTAAAAGTAAGTAGACACGCAAGCACCAACCACCAGAAAACTTCGTATCACAGTAGCAGTCAGCGTGGAGCACCCAATGAAGTGAATGTCGCGTCTAAAACGACAACCCATAGAAATCACGCAAACGTGCTACTTGATAATGAAACAAGATCTTTCTCCCGCGAGTTTGAAAAGCCAAGGATGGATGCTAGTTTCTTGGTGAACAATTATACGGCGCCGGCACTTGCAGCCGCATTTCAGGATCGAGAATACACTCTATGGCAGTGCGCCGATCTGTTAAGTGAAGGCAAATTAGACGAATTAAAAGCGGTTCTCAAGCCTTATCACGGTACGTGTATACTTTTAATTGCATGGATTGACACAAAGGATACAAGTAGTAACCAATTGCTGCAGACTTTGCGCAGCACGATAGGGACTCTCAACGGCAAACGTCGCTTGCGAACGCACTAAGCAAGCGTCACCTTGAGCGCATTCGCAAACGATTGAGTCGACTTCCACGACAACTCACGAAAGCTCACTCGGCTCGAGCGGCTGTTGTCATTCCACTGTGCACATTTGAGGGCAAGCCATCGGTGCTTTTTACATTGCGTTCGCGTACAGTTGGCAAGCATAAAGGCGAGGTGTGTTTTCCTGGAGGCATGGTCGACTCGAACGACTCGTGTATCGAAGGCACTTGCTTACGTGAGATGAATGAGGAGGTCGGACTAGCACCAGAGGGCACCGATGTCCTTGGTGTGTTACGCTGCGACTGGTCTAGCGTCACTTCGATCACAGGAATTGCGGTGACGCCCATTGTAGGATTTATTGGGGAAATGCGCGATCGCACGGTAGCCATTAACCAAGATGAGGTCGAGTCGCTCTTCACCGTATCACTTTGCGATTTGACGAATGAGTCTAATTGGGTACGTCATAGCAACGCCACACCAGTCTTCACGGGTGGTCCGCACGTCATTTGGGGACTCACGGCCTACTTGCTTGACATTTGCTTGTCCGAGGTACTGCAGATAAGCGTTTAGTGTAACTCGGTACTAAATGAAAGTCATGATTTAGTTTGAAATTATCGGAGCTTCCATAACTTCTCAAATGTATTAAATGAAAAGTACCAATTACGTGTTCAAATATTTAGGTACTATCAGCTAGAATATCCGTTAGGTACATGCCGATGTACCAATTCTCTGTTTTGGTCGCTATCTCCTTATATCTTTTCCCATTCAGAAGTACTCAATAATTTTTAAATGGTGTTGTTGATGCCAAAGTGGCACACTGTACCGAAGAATACAATCCTGCATATTTCACAGGAACAACTTCGCATAAGCAAGAGAACCATTCAACTCGTGAACTCATTTGTCCCATTCCATGGCGTCGTTTAACATTAATACCGACGATACTGACCACAAGACGAAACTCTTTGCCTTGCTCGACCGTTTGCGAGTCAATAGCAATCTCGAGCCGAGACACTGCAACGAAGCCCTTGAAAGTACTCATGCAACGATGGACACGAAGCTCTCGCCACTCAAAAGTGAACCATGGACTATGATAAAAATGGATAATCTAAGTGCTCTATACCCTCACGAGCCACTTACACCTGATAAGAACAGCCACGAAGTATCCTCTGTATCCCCTACGCCTTTTAATGATCCTCCAGCGTTACCGCCAAGCGAACAAAGCTCACATCCTACGTTTATACAAGAGAACACCGAGTCTTTTGACGTCATAGATGTGCCTAAAACGTTTCTACTTGACACTGAAAGTGAAACCTCGATATGTTTAGAAAGTGACTCGGAAGAGATTCATCCGAATGTCAGGCAAAGCAGCGACAGCTACATGACTAGAGCTACTACTGATACGAACCAATCTACGGCTAAACGTCCTTGCGCTGCTGAAACAACGGATGATAAACTACAAAGCTCAAAGTCGCAACAGCTTCCAGCACTTGATGAGAATTCAAGTCTCAAAGCTCCTGAAAAAGACAAAAAGTCTCAAAACAGGAAACACATCCAGTCTTCTACAGCTTCAGCGACTCTTTTGAAACTAAAAGATTTGACCTTCAACGAATACGACGACGCGGAGCTCCATGGCGACTTTCAACATACGCTGCATATTTTAATGCCAGCCAATGCTACTTCTGCACTCCTCGAGTGTCGTGGTGAACCCATTCAAAGTATCGGTCACCAATCGCAGTGTTCCTTATCCATTCGTGAACCTTCCGCTTCGCCTTTTAAAGATGATCGTGTGCTTCGAATTTGTGGCAAAGCAAAAGGCATTTGTCTCGCACAACGGCTCGTGATTGCGTCAATTCGAGCGTATCGAGCAAGCAAAGGGGACGCGAATTATACGGATCTATCCAATACAACACGTCCAGTGACTCTACCAACCAGGAGCCACGCAGTCTTGTTAACTAAAACGGCAAAAGTGGGAAATTCAGGTCCCTTAAGCTGGTTTCTCGAGCACCAAAACGTGGGAAAAATCATGGGACAACGAGGTCGAATCCTTACCGCTATCCGCCGCGATACAGGCGCAGTTATTCATCTCCATGACAGCACGCCGGGCACATCCGAGCGTGAAATTCAAATCAGTGGATCCAACGCCGCGATAGCAGCCGCGGTTCACGCGATTCAAAGCAAAGCTGGTGGACGTCCAGCTAGCAAACGACTGGGACAGTATTTTGCTATCCCCGAAGCTTTCGCTGGATGCGTCATTGGTCTACGAGGGGCTACGATCCAAAGCGTTACGGAACGTACTGGGGCACGTGTGCAGATTCCTTCGCTCGAGGACTTACCATTAGGAAGCGTCAATCGTCTTTTGCACGTACAAGGGACTTTAAAGCAAATGGAACACGCTCAGCGAGTCCTACGTGCAAAGCTGCGAGAGCATCAGTCGATTTTGCAGCGTCATAAGACGCGAATGCCTTGGACAACTGGAGAAACAGGTGACAACGTGACAATTAAAGCTGTTTTGCCGTACCGGATCGCAAGCTTGATGCTTGACAAACGTGGTCAACTCGTTCGTGAAATTGTCAATACCTCAAAAGCTCATACGCATTTTCTAGCGCCGTACGACCAAGAAAGTCGAGTCTGTGTGTTTACAGGCGACATGCGCGCCGTGTTTCGAGCTCAACGCCTCGTGTTGCAAGTGCTTGCGGGTGATGCGCTTTCGACCAAACGGATAGCTTTGCCACGGAAACGCAAGCGCACAAAAGAGAACAATTACGTTGTTTTGTCGGAGAAACACGAGGATGAAGAGTATGAAGAAAAAACATCCAAAAACGACGATACTGAGAGGACCAATTCGACGTCAGCAAGCACGACGCTGTCAACTTGATGATAATATCGAAGAAACCAAGCACGGCTTAATTGCTCGCCTTGAGTGCACATCCTCGGACCATGAGACGTTCTCAGAAGAGGAGCATAAAGACGATAGACTGACAGTCGCGCGACGACTTGATTCAAAGCAGCCTTCCGTTCCCACTGCGGGACGAAAGGTGATAGTGACACTTCGACGAACGTTGCATGAATTGCGAAGAAGACGCACGTTAGCAACGGTCCGGTACGGTAAACCACGTGTACGCCCCACAAAGTGTTAGCAATCTGCGTTTCGAACACATAACCATGAGTGGTTGCAAGGCTGCATTACCGCCGAATGCGCAGACCTGCTGCTGTTGCCGCCATGGCGCACGCAATGAGTGGTAACCCCAAGTAAAGTCGCGACGTCATCGAGATGTCTTTTATCACGAACCCACAGACTCGTTCACGTCTTTGTATTAAATGTTGACTCGCTCGCTTCCTGTTGCTCTCACACGTAGCAATTCTATGCACTGTAATGTCCCCTTTAACACTACCAGTAGGCCCATGAGCCAATACATCAAACGCCGTTAGCGCCATGCTCTCTGTCTCTTGCCTTATAATCTGTGTGCTCGCGGTACTTGAGTCCATTTTCATCGACTTTTGACGTCGTAGTAACTGATTCTGCCGTCGTAACGCCGTCACTTGATGTATGGCATCCTGAAGCAATTGCTCCATTGCTCTTAACTCGCGTTCTTGCGTCTCACTTGCGTTACCAGATTCAGTACAAGTGCATCGCTCTTTAGCACTTTCAAGGTGCGTTTCAATGAGCTGCAGCAGCTCACTCACGCGCCTGCTCTCGGCCTGTGCTCGATTCGTAGCCACTTGCAGCTGTGTGGCGACTCGTGCGCTAGCCTTTTCCGATTGCTGAATCCGCTCGTCTTGCTTTGTCACTTGCTTCCGTAGCTCTTCCTTTTCGGCTTTAAGACGCCGTATCGTATCGCGAAACGAGTCGCGTTCAGCTTGAACGCATTCGATCTCGTAGGTTTGCGCTTGCAGCTCCATGATGACACTTTCAAGATGCTCTTTTACATGAAATGTCTCGACAATCTGCTCTTGAAAGCGTTGACGCAATAATGCAACGTGGTCTGTCAATTCTCGCTCGCGTTGCTGGTCACGTTCATGGGTCACTTCTAGCTCCATACAATAGCGCCGGCTTTCGTCTAAACGATGTCCCTGTTGCACCCTCTCAACCTCTTGAGACTGACAGCGTTGACATGCATATATTCCACCGAAGCTGCTGAAAAGCTTTGAGTCTAATGGTCGTATTCTACCGTCTTCCCTCGGCTCGTCGTCAAATAGACAAGTCTTTTCATATCGTGCCGCAACGTCTTGAAGCCGTACGGCCTGTCGGATTGCTCGATCACGGTCGTCTTGCGTACATTCTAATTCCCTTTGCAATGTATCAATCTCGTCGCGAGCACTCTGAAGCTCCTCGAGCAGCGCCTTCCCTGCTGTCGCTGCTATACGGAGATTTTGCTGTTCTTCCGCAAGCTCGAGCAGCACGATCGCAAGCTTTTTTTCAAGCTCTTGTGCTATCAAAGCATCAAGCGCAGACGCGGTGAATTTAGTGCTTACGTTAGGGAAAGCGCGTTGAAAGCTCGGACTCGGCTCCGTTTCATGGCACGTCAATTTGTGACGTATGTCATGCAGTAACAAGCTGATAATCAACTGCTGAATTTGATCAAGTAAGACAGATTTAGAAGTATTGATGGCATCGAGCTGGTCGTGGGGGTATTCGCCGCAGTGGTCGTTAATGTAATGGCCGCAGTGGCCGAGGCTGCTACTGCTCATGGTCCAGTGCTGATTGAATTTTAGACAGGTGTTATTGCAGCTTTTTTATATATGTTTTGTCAAGGTGGTGCGTCAAGGGAGACTATAATTAGATCCTGCGACTTGGAAAGCCGAAATAACGACCGGAGATTTCAACTGAATAGCATGGGAGGACGCTTGTACGCTACGGGTACTTCGCAGTTAAGTTGGAGGCTTAAGATTGCTACTGCAATAATTTCTAACGTATGAATCAACTCGATCATTCAAATATTCAAGTAGTTGCTTTATTGAAATTTGAAGGCTGCATGATAATTTAGTAAGTCAAGCAGCTATCAAACTCTAAGGAAAACGAGCACCGACTGTTATGAAGCCTTGTCGAAGCTTTGAATAAGGTGGCTAAAGCACTAAAGATACGAGTTGCTTCACCGGTTCTGCAAATAGAGAGAAGTTATCGTATTATAAAAAAGTTGCACTTATTAGTCCACCGTCACAGCAATTCCGGGCTCTATCATTTTTCAAACCTCTCGTGATTATAACGCATTACCAAATGTCCACCTTAGCCATTCGTTCCTGCGCAAAAAATCTTTTGAATGGGCCTAAATGGACCTTACTTAATTTTGACACTTTTGTTATCAATCACTACACTCAAAATGAGCATTCTATCGTCCAAAGTGACCTTTTCCCGGCAGACTTCTCGGACCATTTGCATCATTTTTTTTTTAATGCGGCGAAAAGTGCCAGAGGATCAGAGTTTAATATTGCCCAACCTTTCGGAATCTCTTGATGGAGATTCGACCGCTCGGCAATATTTTTAGCTTCACCCTAGTGAAACTTAGTGAAAGGGCGAGCGTCAACATTCGTCATTTCGAGTACAAATGTAAATCGTATAATTTTCCATGATTATCGACGTCTTTCGGCACCATCTACCTCCACTTCAGAGCCTCAATTATAGCGCGGTCTACTAGACGTACCGTTGTCGTCTGCCACAAAGCGTAGAAACCGGCCTGATCAGCCAAATGCTTGCCGGAATGATTCTTTATCGTCTTTTGGGTCGATGCGACAATATTTTGGCACCAACGAAGGGTCTACCCCTTCGGAAAGCATATTCAAATTTTAACGAAGGCTCAAAATCTGCTCCCAGTGTCGCACGAAACACTTGCAAAACTACGTCTATAGAGTTCAATATTACGCTATCTACAGCTTTGCTACCTGAATCAAACCAAAGATCCTCGTGCCTCGTGCTTGTAGGCTTTCCGATTAAGAAGTTTCGGCTAAATCCTTTATACAAAAAAAGCTTGTTCCTGCTCACTTCCAATCCAAAGATTCCAGATCTAAAGTCGCACCAATTCGACTGCACCGCTCCCACGTTTCCATAAATTACAGCGACGACAGCTCTCGTTTCATCCTAGCTTGTTTCCCAATATCTACATAACCCCCGACGATCTAAGCAATCGACCACTCTTTTCCGATACAAACGGACCACTGGGTTTCGCAAAATCCGTAAAACGGCCAAAGTTCTGCGACGCGATCGCCACATGTAAACACCTTAGCCACTCTTTCATCTCGCTCTCAGTATACGCACTGAGCAAGACGCGGCCCTTTTTGCCACGAATCGCCACTCGCCACATGGTCGCTTGCGATCCATCAAACACCGAATCCCGTGGCATAATTTCAATGCTCTTGGCCGTGCACTTGGCCAAGTCAATTTCTCCACGTTTTCGGCCGTGTTCTTCCCGAAAAAACGTCATCTTGGCACTCGTGAGCACCACGTATCGAACCTTCCAGCCCCCTGATCGCAGTCCAAAGCCCTGCTTGAATAGCAAGCCCGCTTTAATCACGCCACCACGTGGCACGGTCGCCGCACGCACCATTACGGTCTCTCGCGAAATTGTGAAGTTATTCTCGTCCACTAGAAGCGTTCGTGGAAGTTTTGTCGGGTCACAAATGATCGTGTCAACGTCATTATGCTCGTCTTCACTGTCCATGCGCTCGAGGAGTGGAATTGGGCCACACGCAGGCAACGCCATGATTGCAATAGCCGATTCCGCGCGGTCCAAGCGGTACCCACGTTTCCGAAGACGTTCGTTCTCTTCGTCGTCTTCTACGATAGTAGTATCGCGCTTTGGGGCATGATATTCGGCATCGGAGTTTTCCGTGTCGCTACTATCGTAGCCACTTGTTTCAGACGGACATTCGTCGTGCCGACGGAGCAATTGCGCCTTGTATACGATGTTCTGGTGCTGTTGTTGCGACATTCGTACGACTCGGGACGGACGGAAGGCCAAGAGGCTTGGACGGAGCATGAGACTCTCGTCCATCATGGTCGGCACCTCGGCTTCGTACACATTGCTGCAGCGGTCTGGCGCTTGCCACGGCGTGCGCGAAGATGCGGCGGACATGGTAGGCGCCATGCTTTTCACGACTGTGGCTCGTGCTTAATGCGTGGGTGCTCGGACTTCGTCGAAAGTGTCGAGGGTTTGTAATGAACTGCATGTAAAATGTGGGGAGACCGACCAGGCTTGTCATATTGTATTGACGGTAATAATGAATTTAACACGTCGAGTGTATTTGATACCCAGTGCGCTCGAAAACGAATTGTCAGAATTAATTTCTTGCGAGACTAAAAGGAATTGAAGGACAGTACCGTGCAGAGCTCAGTGGCTATAGCCAGACGAGAAAGTTTCATCTCGACCAATTTATCGGTGTGGGTTTTACTACAGCGAAGAGTGACCAGCTCTGGGCATGTATCACTTGCTTGTCGAGCCGACATGCTTTTGTAAGAGCGGTCCTTTTAGCTCGTATAATATAGCGGGATTTTTATAATCGCCGCATTGCATCGCGCTTACACGACTAGAATGTGTCGGATCGACGTTTGGCCAATCTAGTCATTAGAACAGCCATTTTCGAAACGCCTTAGACTTGAAAAAGTATACATTACAGTAAAAAGGACCATCTTTTCCTCGAATCGGCAATCTTGTCGCCATCGTGGCTATTTGTCAATTCTGTGCCACGTTTGCAACATCGCTGCCGTAAAACAAACAGATGTATACATTACGCAAGCGGGTGGTTTTTACAATTCGCTTTTATGCATTATTTTTTTTTAAAAACCGTTACGAGTTTACAATGCGAGACATTGTCATGCCGTTCGCTATCTTGCCTGCTCTTATTTCGATCGCTTCCAGTGCCTCAGCCTCAACTAAACTCAGAATGGAAACGGCCAATAAAGTGAAAAATGTCCATGCCATTGTGGATGTTCACTCGATCAGAAAGCAATCTAAAGCTCACAACACAACATTCGACAGCGACGAAAGTTGAACGAACCCTTTTTGGTCGAATGGTGCGAGGAACATGATCGATCAGCATGTGCATCCTTCACAAGTGGACTCTGGCCTGTTGACGATGAGGCAGCAGCTGACAGACCATTCGAACAGCGTTCAGCTGAAGCAGACGATCGAAATTATTATTAAGAATACTAAGTTTAAAAAATCGGAGCTGTACAAAGATCTATCAACAAAATACGGCGAAGATTTGGTGGTAGCGCTATCTATCAAGCAAAAAAAAGCTGGCAAAAAACTGCGTACATGGAGCGACTGAAAGAGAATCAACAGCATTATTGGAGAAAGTCGAAGCGGTCGACCGAGCAGCTCTACGATGCGCTGAAATGTGATGAGGATTTGAACGCAGCTATTGAAATGGGAAAGATCAACGCTTTGGAACAATTCAATAAGCTTAATCCAAAACGGAGCCATTGGTGCAGGTGTTGAGGAGAAAATTAAAGGCGACGGTCATTTAATTACGCAAATGACAAAGGCTCAACTAGTCGGTAATTTTGAAATATAAAGACTTTGCGAAGTGATTTACCTACAATGTGGAAAAAGAAAACGTGGGTCTGGATGGGCTATGGAAACACGTGCAAATTGTTGACGCATCCGAAGCTTTCGAAAGCGGAATTTTTTTCATGATTTCAATGTACATGCAGAAGGAGCAGAATGGGATGGAGAATGCCCCAGCGTGGATGCGATATTGCTAGCAAAACTCACTGAACAGTTTCAAGATAAACCGCTTCGTAAGGCGCTTGCAAATGTGTATCAGATCGATTTCGTGGAATTCTTTTAAAGACTGCAGCTTAAAGCCTGGAAGGATATATATACTGCGGATGACGTTGTTGACCTTTTGGATATTCGTTATCCTTTGTATGAAGCTATTGGGCTCATAAGGTTCAGGCCCTGCAAAGGTTTTTTTATTCTAATATTGTAGGTGATGAGATGCTGTTAAAAATCTTGACGCGCAAATTGGGCGGTGAAATGCTTTGATCATTGAGCTAACAAAGGCAAATTTGTATCACTATGCGCAGCGCACGGTCTTGGATTTACAGACTGCTTTACTGAGAATGTGGAAACATCAGCAATTGAAGCCCAAAGCACTTTGGTTAAGGCTCGACATAAAAGATATGGACGAGGCTTTCGGCAGCGGTAAATTAAATTTGTTTTACAAGTACGTTGCTGCGGATAAGAGCTTTGGTGGTTCCAACTTTTTAGATCGACTGATACTACTTTATGGAGAAGATCGCGTCGAAGCGTCGTTAAAAAAGTCGATGAATGATCGGGCTCCGAGTGCTGTTGCGAAAATGTTGATCTCACGGTTCAAGAGTCGGCCCAACGAGCGCACGGTATCCGCAGCGCTCGCTGACGGCTTTGAGCTGATGCACATGCTAGAACTTCTTTTTGCTCCTACCGACCCGAACCCTAAGCTTGCAATTCGCTTAGGTGCAATTTTAAAATAGGCTTTCTAACCAATCAAGTCATCGCTGGTCTTTTAGGGAAACCGTGTAATTTTAAGAAAATCGATCGCAGACATGGAGGTGAGCTTTAAAAAAAAGGTGAAGCAATCAAGGTGTGGCTGTAAGCGGTCTCGTCGGACTTGGGGCGACCCCAAAACTACGATAAATGGAGAATCTGATGACGAGGAGCATCTCCAGCGCTCTATTGAAGAGTTACGCGAGGACCAGCGACTGCGTGACCAGGTACTGAGGGAAGAGCACGGACCCAAACCAGCGACGGGATTACTCAAGAAGGCCACGGTATCCGCCGAAGCGACTCAGTATGGGTTACTTGATCCAAATGTGGACAAATCAACCAATCAAAAACTACTGACGTTGCTCGACGGACAATTCACGGGTCAGAGTACCACGACCGAAAAGGACCAGCACGAGAAGCGCATGAACAAGTTTATCGAAGAGAGGCTGCGGGAAAAAAAACTGTCAAAAGGCATTTTAAATGACGACGCGAGCGAGCGAGTTATGGATCTCAAAACGGCAGAAGATAAATTATTTGAGCTGCCGGAATACTTAAAGCCTGATTTATCATCGCAGAGCAGCATGAATTATAATGATGAAGCGGCAGAGGGTGGCATGCTAATGGGAAATGCGGGTATTGCTGAGGTAGAGCTACCTGCTTCGTATGCAAAAAAGACGGAAACGGCGACTCAAAGAGCGTTGGAAGCAAATCAATTGAAACCTGAAGCGAAGTTGGATGCGATCGGAGGACTTGCGAAATCCTTCGTTCCAGGAAATTTTAGTGTTGATTTTAATCGACACAGAGCTGATTTTGTGACGGAATTGAAGAATTCAAACAAAGGTACGGGTGTGAAAAAGAGGAGATTTGTGTTGGCCATTCGGTTTTATTAAGTGTATTGTTTGTCAGATGAGCAACGGACACGAGGATCTCATCAAGGTAGTGAATTTGTTATTCTGTTTGTTGCTGTGCTCATGTGTGCTTGTTGCGCTTTTTAGCTCGCAATGACAAGGCCTCGGACGACCGCGCTGTTTCCCATTTTCGAAATTTTGAATCTCGAAAGTTTCGATAGTGGGAAAAAGACATATCTTTACACATAATCAAAAAAGAGCTTTTATAGAAGATAGTACTTGTGCCAATGTATAGACCTAATCTATAATACCTTCACGCATTTTTTTGTGTTGATCGTAATGGAATTCACATACTTGTACGCATATCATATCATATGCAGTGAATGGACGCCGAAGTTGTTTGGGTCACGATTTTTAAGATGTTGGTTGTGGAGTTTTTGAAAATCTCAAATTATTTATTCTTGTTTTAGTGACATGACCAAAATATGATATTCGAGAGAGTAATTACGCATGAGTTGGTTTTGGGGAAATGAGACGGCAGAACAGGCACACTTTGTGGTGAGCGCGCTGCAGAGCGAGTTAGATGAGCGCGAGAGTAAAATTAAGGCACTTGAGGCGGCTCTCAAGCGTGAACAGCACGACATGACGTCACTGTTAGAAGATGAGGTCAAAGAGCTCGAGGCGCGACGCAAAGCAGTTGAGAAAGAATTGGCGAGTGTTGATGCCTTAATTACCGAGAAGCAGAAGCTCATTCTTCTAAGCAAGAAGAAGAAAAAGACTACAAATAAGGTCAAGACGACGAGACCGCTTCGAAGTTCGTCTGGAATCGTCTCAGCCGAGAATAAACACGAGGTTACAGATACTCGCGAAAGCAAGGAAAGTAGCGATGAGGTCGTACAATCTCCAACGAGTCAGAAAAAGCCGCAAACAAAGCAAATCAGGTGCTACTATCCTATGATTTATTTTGAATCAACAAAAAAATCGTAAAGACTGACTGAGTAGCCATGCCAGTGCTTATACCAGGACAGCATTGCCAATGGACCAACATTTAAAAATTGTGGCCAAAGAGGAACCGAATGTAGCCTTTATTATCCAACGAAGCACCGTACGTACTCATATTTCGACTACCGATGATTTCAAATTGTTAACGCTATTGTCTGCGAATTTCGTAGAATTCCAACACGGTGGTCTACGCAGGATGCAAGTCATCGGACGGCAAGTCGCTCGATGCAACGACACCGATTCAAGTGTATTGGATCATGTACGAAAAAGATGGCAATCCGCGAGAAGATCTCAACATGATTGAGCGGAATACGGCGTACGGTGTGACGACTAGACCATCCGATGCACCTGGTGAATACATGGCCATGATTGCGTCGTTGCGCGACCGCGACTGTATTTTGCGTCTTGACAAGCACGGCAATATTTTGGCATTGACGACAATTAACGGTCAGTCGGGAATCCTCTTGCGACGTGTGTTTGTCCAAATGACCACGAGCTGGGGTATTCCGACCGTAGATTATGTGGAAATTTTTGGCGTCAATTTAATTACCTTGGCGCCCGTATATGAGAGAAAGACAATAAAAAAATAAATTGACCGTCATAATTGTACCCACTTTATAGGAAATGCCCGTTTTAAGGGTACCTATCTAATAATACAAAGGTTACAGGGCACGGCAAATCATCACTAGGGCCGCAGCCCCTAGTGTTGAGCTCAAAATGCCACGCAACAGGTCTTCCGGCATTTCGTGAGTAATGTACTTGGACGTAATGTACACTCCAGCTGCTAGCGAGCTTCCAATGCGAATTGCAGTAGGGAGATGAATCGACTTGGCTCGTAAATTAAATACTGTCGATGATGCTGCGGTTGGGACGATGGATAGAAGCGAAGTGCCAATGATCGTGGATTGTGGCATATCACTGGCTGCTGTGAGGTACGATGTGATGAGTATCCCACCTCCTAATCCACAGAGTCCCGAGATATATCCCGCTGCTATGCCTGCTGCCACATACTTGACATTTACGATTGCAAATTGTGCATAATTGCTTTTTACTTGCTCAATGTAGCTATTTGATACGGCTGCAGACTTGGCTGCAATCGTCGCGTGCTTTAGCTTATCATGATTTGATTGAGGTATTGCCTCGAGATCCTTTTGTTGCAATACGTAAAACTGGAGATCCAACGGATCGTGACGATCGCTCCATTTTGGCAAATATGAAGAATTTTTCAAAAAAATCAATGGTGAGCATAAGAGCATGGCTGAACCCACGACAAACGACAAAATTTTGCTTGAAAGACGGTGAGCTGTACGGACGCCGTACTTTGCTGCGATGATTGCTGGGATTGTGGTGGTAAGTGCCAACGGAACATTGCATGCTCCGGACTCGAGGTAATTATACGCGCCCACAGAAGCAGCAATTGCAACTGCACCTATTGATGTGCCATTAATCGCTTGCTGGGGTAAGGAGGTGAATTTCGCCATCGCCTGAACGGAAAAATTAGTTAAAAAGGCTTTTTCTTTGGCGCCCATTAAATAATTTACCTACAGGTATTAGAATAATGCCTCCCCCCACGCCTGTCAGCGCCGATATCACTCCTGCCACGCCACCTACACAAAGTTGCAAGGTTACATCGGTACAAGACGAGCGAACCCATGTGAGTCTAATGTCGTGCCTGTGGCCACTCCTACACCAAGCGGTATTGAAAGACTGGTTGTGCGGTCTTTTGGAGCCGAGCATAGCACGCGACGGCCGGAGAGACTGTGGCTCCTGGTACGACGAAGTGCAATAGAAAGCATCTTTAAAAGTTAAAACCATTTTACTAAAGATACTTTTTCGTTATAAACGTAGAATTACGTGAAAGATCTCCCACGTTTTTTCGCGAAATAATCCTCGCACTTGGCTACACTCTATAATGTTGTTTAGACGTCTCTGTACGAAGGTGTCGAGGTCCATTAAAAAGGTCGAAAGGGGAGGAGCTACGGAAGAACCTTTACAGCAAACAACGACGTTCAAGTCAATTAAAAACGTAGAGGCGAATCCATGGAGCCATTTTGCACCTTATCAAAACATGGACGAGTACATCGAGACGACGCTCATCAAGTATAACCAGCAAGACGACACAGTTTCAGGAGTAGACCATAATAAGCACTAATTGATTAAATTAGTCCTAATTATCGGTTCAAATTATCAACCTAATTTTACGCGAGCAGTACCTAGATAAGCATCACCATCGGATCACCTCCGTCTTGGATGTACATGACCTTGTTCTGCTCCTCCAGCTCCACTAAAACCTTTTCTAGCTCAGTAAGTGGGACATTATCGCCTTTCGACCGGCTGACGTTCAGTCGCGCTAGAATTTCCGTCAGTTTGATGCTGTCGTTTTCATCGTCAAGATTTCCGTTTGTACCCATGTCAGAGAGTATCCTCAAGACATCATCGGCAAGCGTCGCCGAGCTATGACATTATTAATACAAAACGATAACTTAGCTTTGACAATCCAGCAATAAAAACAAAATCCTACCTCCATGATCCGCGGTCTCGTTTCCGTGACATTTCAACAGATTTTTTTGGAGAAACAGGCACATCGATCGCCAGCTCGACCATGGCCTTCTGAGTGCTTATCTCTGGCAACTCGGCCGTCACCTCTACTTGTGATACTACATCGTTAGTCGCGTGTGGCTCGGACGCGTCGTGATACAATGCAAAGCTCACAAGAGCCATGGCCTTCTCTGCATCAACGGCTTCAATCGTCTTGCTTAAACGAGCCTTGGCGTGTGCGGATGCGAGACGGATGAGCGTCTCGAGACTACGTGCCGTTACGGGCAACGTCCGTGCATTCTGCTGCGATCGGAGCTCTGCATACCCTTCGGCGATTAATTCAATTGCGTTATCCGTTAGCACGGGTTGATACCGTGTCTTTGCGTAATAAATGTACTTCTTCAGAAAATCGAGCGTAAGGATGCCATTGCCAGCATACGACAACGACTGGTACCCGCCATGCAATAGCGGGTCAAATTTTTGAAATATCGACTTTTTGGTCTCGTCCAATTGATCTCCCGCTGCTTCAGTCAGCAGAGCCATGTGATCGGTTGAGCACACGTCAAAGGATAAAGGCACTCCTTCTTGCCCTGGACACGTATATCGGTGCATACGCAGCACGTGATCCGAAATATTTCGGTCCGCACCACGGTCGAGACGATCAAGCACTACAAATAACAAATCAAAACGGGACAAGAGCGAGTCTGGGAGCCCAATATTCTCTTGTGGTTTCTTGTTCTTGTTGTATTGACCATACACAGGATTCGCAGCGGCTAAAACACTGCAACGAGCATTCAATGTTGCGTGGATGCCTGCTTTGGCAATTGTCACTGTCTGCTGCTCCATGACTTCGTGAATCGCCACGCGATCTGCTTCACTAAAAAGATAACGTCACATCAGCTTCATCACTGCACTCAAGCATCATCAACAGCATCAAGCACGCTAATATTTCGTACCTCATCTTGTCGAACTCATCAATGCATACAATCCCGCGGTCAGCTAGCACCATGGCACCAGCTTCCAATCGACGCTCTTTAGTATCAGGATCAATGGTCACCGCAGCCGTTAGACCAACACCAGACGATCCCCGTCCAGTCGTATTCACCGCCAGAGGTGCAATTGTTCGAACAAATCGCAGCAATTGAGACTTAGCAGTCGATGGATCCCCCACCATCAAAATCTACACAATAAGTGGTATCAATCTCTTAACTCTATCATCTCTATCGTTCCAAGAGCTAAGACTCACATTCACATCCCCACGTAAATGCGTCCCATTTTCAAGATTCTTCTCCACTCCACTAAGCAGCTGCAACAAAAGCGCCTGCTTGATCTCCGCGTGGCCGTAAATCGATGGAGCAATGGACCGTGCCAGCATATCAAACGCATCGTCGCGTTTCGCAAATTCACGTACATTTACAAGATCGCTTGACGTCATGACGATCCCATTTACTTCTTTTCCCATAAGCTGAATATTATTTGCCAACAGGACAGTCCGAAACACCGCCGTAGACGATGCCGTGCTATTTCCCCCGAGCGGCCGATACATCCCAATCACTCGAACACGATCCCCTGGCTTGCACTTGTCTACAATATCATTTTCCACAATCACTTCGCAAGAGCGTGGTAGCTGTCCTAACGGTGCTGTCTCGGGCGTTTCCTGCATACTTAATATCTGATAGTCTTTATACTGGCACAGTCCATACTCAGTCTCGAGTAAATTGCCATTTTCGTCTTTCGTAGGGTAGACACTGGACGTCGGAGCACCTGCAATCGACGTCGTGTCCCTGTATTCTCTCGAGAGAATCGCGTTGGTTTGTTTACAATAATGAACCGACCGCACGACTTTTGGCCGCACGGCAGAGCACTTGGTGACAATGCCATGGACACACACGAGTTGTGTTAAGTACGATGCTAAAAGGCCCCGGGGATTGACATTATGGTGACCAAAATCGCCCTCAAACCCCACGTGGAAGCGAAGATCTTTTATAGATTCGGTCTCTTTGCTGCCGTAGAGACTATCTAAATTAAACACTCGTTCTTGAATGGCCTCTTCAAATGGCGGCACGAACTCGGCAGGATGCCGCAGCAAACGGCTAACGAGATTTACATGGCTGCCAACCGCGGGATCGGTAAACGAGCTGTCGTACTCACGAAGATCATTTAGATCCACGATCAATCGTGTGCTTTTTTGATGCATCATATTGCGCAATTTGTCCGAGTAATTACCATATCCTCCCTACATTTAGCAAACACAGTCAATACGTCACTGCCACAGCATGGAAAACCCGAATATTAGTAGCTTACGCACGTCGTTCTCGAGGAATTCTTGAAAGTATTGCTTATGGCGTCGAAATGCCTCGTCCAGCGCGTCTTGATGCAACTCCATGGCGTCTCCCGATCCGCGCGCGCAAATCTCAAGTGTCCCCTACGATTAAAATTGGTGGTCATAAAAGTGAGGTATAATAAGTATGACATTCTATTCACTTTCACAAAGCAATTTGAAGATGCTGAGAAAACACAACAAAAATAACTTCCCAACCCCCCTCGAAAAATACTCTCAAAGCAAGTTACCTCTCAAAACCTCACGAACAAAGAAAAGCGATGAGTTGCCACGCTTGACTGAAGCTGCTCTTTGCGCTTTGCGCTTGGGCAAAGCAAATATTTAATCGACCAAAGCCTTTTAATCAAAGCACAATAAAATCCATTCTAAAAAAGCGATGCGGATATGAAGCGATGGATTCAACCACCTCGAGGCAAAGGTAAATTGTTTTTCGCCAAATCTTCTTTTTTACACAAAAAAGGCTACTGATACTGTGTAGGCGGGCACGTCGTAAAGCGGCCACGCTCTACTTAGACACACACGCTGGATAGCGCAGCGACAGTTAATGAGAGCGCTGCCAATAAAAGCGCAGCCGCTTCTTCATTGGGTAAAACCACAACGCCTTATGCTCAGACCATTATCCATAATGTTTCTGACATAGAGCATTCTGAGCCTAACGCTCCGCCGACGACGCGTGAACGTGCTTAGTCGGTGTCACAAGCCAGTCGTTCAGAACATGGCTATGTGCCGGGTGGCATATCACCGATGTCCCCTCCATCTAAATGGCTCGTTTAAATGTGCCAAGAGCGTCGCTCCTAGAGCGCGCTCTTGCAGACGCACATAATTATTATGGCGTCTTTAAATCATGGAGGGTTCAGGGAAAAACGCTTTGGCGTATTTTCCCGATCCCGGTCGTGTTGCGTTCAAATGAAACGCCCGACCAATACGAGGCGAAATCTTTGCGCCGCATTCATCTGCATTCCGATGCGATGAAACAGCGGTCGCAGCGAATTAATTACGACTGCTTGCGTGTGAAAGAAATTGTGGGGGCGGTACTGTACCCCTATTTCTTCTCACAACGGTACTTCTGCTAGTCCATTTGAGACTAGCGAAGAGGCCTCAGCTGGTGTTCCTCTTCATAGGCAGCCTCCAAGTCAGGCACGTCAATACGTAGGGTATCGATCGGTTCCCGTGAGTTAGAACTCTTCGAATAACCTTTTTATTGGACGAGGATCTGATACCCTTGCCTCACGGAGCGGTGGGCAAGCAACCTTCCAACAAGGAAGCGCTGATTCCCACACGCATCCATTAGTGCAGGCGGCGCCCGATAGGAGTTGCGATCGCGCCCAACTACTCGCGGCTACCTTACCTTCGTCCCTTCAATCACAGGCGTTAAGACGACGTATTGAGGATCTCAAGGGTCAACACTTGCTACTGACCTCGGATCTTTGTGATGTCCGAGCGAAGGCTCGTCAGGGTTATGAACGCCTGAAGACTCGCTTGGACCTTTTTGAGAGGATAATGCTGAGGAATCCTCGTTACTCGCGTGATGCCCCTCGCTCTCCAAGTCCTTGTCGTGGTGGGAGGAGTCGTCGGCTGATAGTTTTTCGCCTTCTGCGTCTCCCTCACCCTAACAACGCTCGACTCACAGTCGGCGTCACCATCGGTCTCCTTAGACGGATGGGAGTATGTGACCTCATTTGGGTCTACATACCGTTTCAGACGATCCAAGTAACATACGGGGTTCGTCTTCATATGCCGGGAAAGGGTGAGCCTATAATTAAGGTCTCCAACCTCTTCTACCACCGTAAAGGGCCCAATGAAACGCGGCAACAACTTCGTAGTACCTCCAGGTAGGGCAGAAATTGCATTCTTAGGTAGGGTAGCAGTACTTAATAGTACTATTCGCTGGAAGCGTAATAGCACTCTGTGGGTCATCGTCAAAAAACATGGCGTGCGCCCTGATCCCGAAAAGATCAAGGCAATTACTGACTGGTCAGTTCTAGTCGATGTCAAGGAATTTTGAAAGTTCCTTAGGCTAGCTGCGTTCTTAAACAAGAACTCACGCAATTATGCCGAGATGACAGTTCATCTCTCTCGCCTCTTGAAAAAGACGAGGAATGGTTATGGAACGCTGATTGTCAGCGTTCTTTTGAAGGTATCAAGCTAAGCTTGATGCAATTGCCCATCTTGGCGATTGCAGATCAAGACAGACCATTACATGTGGTCTGTGACGCCAGCGATTTCGCAATCGGCTGTGCGTTAATGCAATACGATACAGACCGCGCGGAGCGCGTCGTCTGTTACCAATCGCGTCAGCTGCAATCAGCTGAACGCAATTACCCAGTGCATGACATGCCATGAAATATGCACTGGCTAAGTTTAGGGTCCATCTCCTCGAACATAGACCGTTCATCGTATATACGGACCAAGCGTCATTATGCACGGCCGCAAATAGCCCACAACTCTCGAAAAGAATGGCGAGGTGGCTATCCTTCTTTGCTGACAATAATTTCTCCGTAGAATATAAACCAGGACGCCTTGAAGTCATCGTTGATACGTTATCACGCTGACCCGATTTCGAGCGGGCTGCGCATTCCAACAGTGAAAATAATCTCACTGCTGCAACACTCATTTCAAGTGATCCGTCATCAACCTTGTTTGATGACAAAAAGAAAGCCTACGCAGAAAATAAGGACCTTCTGCGTTTATGGATCATCTGGTGAATCCATCCGATTAATCTTTCACGGATTTTCCGGCTTTATATCGATCGCCATATGATGATGCACAACACGCAACGGCTTATTCCATTACACAGCCGCTGCCGGCGACACTCCACGTGCCGCCGTCCCAACTCACAATATTTGCGCTTATGCACCATGCATGAGTGTCACTATGCACCAACAAGCGGGCATCGTGGACGTAAGAAAACTTATCTCACAGTAAGTCGCGACTTTTACTGGCCCCGACAGTACCAGCTCGTGCGCAAGTACATTCGTTCCTCCGAGATATGTCAACGAGTGAAGCCTATTTCTTCATCCCGTCCACCTCTCCAACCTCTACCACTTCCGGCAGAATGTTGGCAGTCCGTATCTATGGACTTCGTCTTCGGATTTCCCAAAGAAGATCACAAAATTAATGGAAAAGTTAATTTTGTAAACAGATTCAGCAAGATGGTACATTTTGTTGCAGTCCCAGAGTCGATCACGGCTCTGGGCTGTCCCCGTGTCTATAACGGCATGGTGTTAAAACTCCACGGTCTACCCCGCGAACTGTTCTCGGATGAGATCCACGGTTTACGGCGGAGCTCTTGGCAATCCGTGTTCCGATCGCTCGGAACACGGCTGACTATGTCAACTTCTGATCAGAGACAGATGGTCAGACAGAACACGTAAAATCGCGTCCTCGAAGAGATACTTCGAGATTACGTCCAATTGTATCCGAATTGAAGCGAGTTTTTACCGATTGTCGAATTCGCTATCAACAATCCGGTGCATGCGTCTACAACGCATGCACCGTTCTTCTTGAATGGTTAACGCCATTCACGCATACCCACCCATTAAGAGGAATCCTCTAGTTGAAGGGGGGGTGGACTCGCACGACCAAAACCATTTCTTGCTCATCCTCATCACGCATAGTGATTGATGTCGATGTCGAAGCAATCGACATCGAAGATGAGAAAGATCTCATGGCAGTGCGCACAAAGTCCACTGGAAAAGACAAAATAAATGAGTCAGCAGAGGAATTTCTGCTGGCTCGAGAGTCAATTATCCATTGCTAACGCAGTGAACCGTCAGAAACGGAACGCAGACAAACATGGAAGAGCAAATGTAATTTCATTTAGAATTAATATCCTAGTACTACTCTCTACGGTAAACTTACCTAATCGTGTAGTCACCAATGTGGGTAGCAGTAATCTACTGCCCAAGTTCATTAAGCCATTCCGTGTACTGGATCGCAGAGGCCGATGCGTACACAATAGAATTGCCACGTAGGATGCGAGCGCATTCTACGTTTTACGTTGGTTGGCTCCGCCCGTACCATCAGTACGCGGTTTCTTCTGAGGACGAATCTGACCACCTTTTTCAAGAATCCCTAAAAAAATCTTGTGGTCACGAGCCAGATTCTCATGCTGAATCTGGAGATCTCATGTCGGGTCCAAAGATCCTCGAAACCGCGATGAGCTAACGACAGGTCATCACGAAAAGCGTGATATCTCTGCTCGTAATCCAACATTAAGTACGCACTCTTCGAACGAATTTCCAACCGTTTAAAAAAGTGTGCTTGCACCGTTTGCTCCAACAAGTGACATTTACCGCGCTCGTGACCAAAGTTCTCCTTCACATGGAGGTAGCGATCAAGTTTGTCGATCTTCGACTCTAGATCCGACACACACGATAGATCTAATTTTACATGGAGGTAGCAATCAAGTTTGTCGATCTTCGATTCTAGATCCGACACACACGATAGATCTAATTTTCCCTACTCCACCACAACCATTAGTGGATTCCCACGGTGGTCAACGTTTACTTGTGGAACGTATTCTACGACACCAAGATGTGAAGGAGCAGCGGAAGAATTATTTGCTTCGCTGGCGCGGTTAACCACTTTCGCATGACAGCAGCTGAGAGCCTCGTTCCCTGGCGTTTAGGGCATGGTCCGTCAGTATGACAAGACCCATCGGATGGATTTGAAGGTCCATCGTAGAACACGCACTCCTGGCGCTTGTAAATTGATTGCAAAGCGTCAATCGCATCGCGCATCTCGATAAAGATGCGAGCCCTTCCCCTGGGCGAAGAAAGGGAATAAACATATCCTCACTCGTTTCGTGTTGTCAGCTGAACACGGACAGGGATCACCCCACGTGAGGCATACAAGTCCTACCTCACGAGACAACCGATGCAATTTATACATTGCACCGGTTGGAGTTCGTTTCTCAAACTTAACGCCAAGCTTCGCGTCCAATCTCTTTGACATTGCGAATAATGCGCTCTAGGCTTGCATCAACGAGTTTTATCTCGTTTGTTGTTGCCACTGTACAATCGATGATTAAAGCATCGAGACAAAAAAATTCTTCAGCGCGAACGTTTTTCGCGCTAGGATCAAGGCCATGCAGCTTTGTCGCAATAAATAAAGATACTTATATGGAGGAGTTGTTCCTCCAGACAAGCTACTGACCAGCCGTTCGGGAAAAAGCCACGGCTTCATCTCAGGGGCAAGACGAGGCATTTTATTGACTACGCCCCCTGGGTAATACCCACTGCAGCAGGGGCACCACAAGAAATTTTATTACGATGGCTTACGCCATCGTTATCACCACGCACATAAATATCTGCGGGTGACGGCACGGTAGTCGGTGCTGGCGATGAGGAATCATCTTCATCGCCGGAACCAAACATGCTATAGCAAATGCTATTAGCACGTCTATCCGATTGAGCCCCCTCATTCAAAGGCTCATAGTCAGCCGCCTGACGATGAACAGACGACTGTTCTGTTCTTCCTGAGCCGGCCATTACATCCGACTCTCACTCATACTCGACCTTTGAAGAGGTGTTGCCTTAACGTGGTAAATCACCACGTAAACCTTTCCATTGGACGAGGATCTGATACCCTTGCCTCACGGAGCGGTGGGCAAGCAACCTTCCAACAAGGAAGCGCTGATTCCCACACGCATCCATTAGTGCAGGCGGCGCCCGATAGGAGTTGCGATCGCGCCCAACTACTCGCGGCTACCTTACCTTCGTCCCTTCAATCACAGGCGTTAAGACGACGTATTGAGGATCTCAAGGGTCAACACTTGCTACTGACCTCGGATCTTTGTGATGTCCGAGCGAAGGCTCGTCAGGGTTATGAACGCCTGAAGACTCGCTTGGACCTTTTTGAGAGGATAATGCTGAGGAATCCTCGTTACTCGCGTGATGCCCCTCGCTCTCCAAGTCCTTGTCGTGGTGGGAGGAGTCGTCGGCTGATAGTTTTTCGCCTTCTGCGTCTCCCTCACCCTAACAACGCTCGACTCACAGTCGGCGTCACCATCGGTCTCCTTAGACGGATGGGAGTATGTGACCTCATTTGGGTCTACATACCGTTTCAGACGATCCAAGTAACATACGGGGTTCGTCTTCATATGCCGGGAAAGGGTGAGCCTATAATTAAGGTCTCCAACCTCTTCTACCACCGTAAAGGGCCCAATGAAACGCGGCAACAACTTCGTAGTACCTCCAGGTAGGGCAGAAATTGCATTCTTAGGTAGGGTAGCAGTACTTAATAGTACTATTCACCCACTCTAAAGCGTTCATTATTTTTGGGCTCAGTTCGGTCCGCATATTCTTTTTGCTCGTCCTATGCGCTTGCCATTGCGTCACGGACTTTACGTGTGATGGCTAATCGGTCATCGTCATATTGACGAATTAATGTCCCTCTTTCGCACCCCACTAAGACTCGGGCTGCGCACAAAAAAGTTGGCGTCTGAGGATGGCGCAGTCCGTTAATACAAAACGATGTCTCACCCGTACTGGCGGGGACAATGTTATTTATAGTGAACTCCTCAAAGAGCAATTGCTTGCTCCACTCTTTGGGAGTTACTATGGTGCGCAAGTCATCCGTTACGACCTAATTGGCACGTTCTGTTTGGCCATCGGTCTGGGGATGATCTGCGGTCGACTTGTGGAGCTTGCTACCTAGCATCTCGAACACATGTCGCCAAAAACCAGACGTAAAACGAGGATTCCGGTCCGAAACTATGGACTTGGGCGTCTCCTGTAGTCGGTAAACATGATCCAGGAACAAGAGAGCTGCCTCCTTGCCTGTGATCGATGTCTTACATGGTGCTAAATGGACCATTTTGCTCAGTCTGTCTACAAAGATGACTAACCCCGTCCGACCCTTATGATCGGGCGGCATGCCAAACATAAAGTCCAGACTTACTGACTTCCAACAGCTGGTTGGAATCGGTAGCGGCTTCAGTGGCGCACTGCTGGACGGTGCAGGCTTAATGCGCTGACACTGTTCGCAAGAGCGAATATAGTTGGCCACCCATCTATATAGATGTGGCCACCAAAATCCTTTGACACTCGTAAAAATGTCTTATCACGGCCCAGATGCCCACTAGATGGCGCATTATGGAGCTTGTGAAGGATCATCAGCTTGAGATCTGTGTCATGAGGCACATAGATTCTCAATGGATCACAAAGTGAAAGCTGATGCAATAACAGGCCATCGCTGTGGCTAAAGCGATTCAGCTTAGCTTTTAGGTGCGACGGAAGATTACTTTTCGTCCACCAAAGTGGTCCAACAGCAGGCGACAATGGCCGTCCTGACTGTAGCTCTCTCTTATTCCAGAGGCTAATGAGTTCGTCACGTGGTATGCATTCATGGCTGCCAACGTTGACGGCTGAAATTGTGCTTTAGCCCTAGACACACTATGCTGGTGTCCTACCTCGAAGTCTGGTCTACGCGATAAAGCGTCAGCCAAGACATTCGACTTACCCGGGGCTTATATTTTACTCTGAAATTAAATTCAGAGAAGAATGTAAGCCATCTTGTCATTCTAGGCGAGAGGTGCGGTGAATTTATTGCGGTCCGCAGCGACGCGTGATCCGTATAACCACAAATGGTTCGGTGCCCAGAAGGTGCACACGAAACTTGACAAGAGCATACTTCATTGAAAGTAGCTCTTTGTCATACACGGGGTAATTACGTTCCGCGGCTTTTGAAAGCCGGGACTGATAAGAGATGACGCGGTCAACACCGTCGTCATCTTCTGCTTGAGCGCGCTGCCGATTTCAAAATTACTTGCATCGCAGACGACGCTAAAGGGCTTATCCGCGTCTTGCAATGCCAAGACCGGTGCCTCTACAAGAGATTCTTCATTGCTGTGAACGCACCATATTGTTCTTTTAACCAAACCCATTCTGCGTCCTTTTTAAGGAGTTCAGATAATGGTTACTTTGCTCAGCATAATTCTTGCTATATTTAAGCAAGTAATTAGCAAGTTCTAGGAATTGGCGCAAACTCTTCACATGCCGTGGGGTTGGCAATTCCTTTGCGACCCTTTGCTGATTTTATCTTGTCTGGGTCTGCTCGTACACCATGTCAAGCGAGCCAAGGCGGGACATGTGCGTGGAGAGTAAATCGCCTCACTGCAGCCCGACCTTTCGTGTGTGTAAAGCCACAGGTGGAGTAATATCCAACTAAGGTAAAGCTTTGCATTGGCCTCGAATAATGCTGAAACAGCTATGGATATTTTTTTATGTAGCTGATGCTCTAAATCGTTTTTATGAATTGACCCATTACAAAATACGTAGCTAGGACTTGGAGCTTGTTGCGCTTGCCACATTTTCCGGGCGTTTATTGACCCCGCACAGTCTATTTCAGGAGTTCCTTTTACGAAAATGTCTTGATAAGTGTTTCTACTCAGCATTTGAAGCGGAGCTACCTCGCTCCTAAAGTCAGAGGAAGACTTTCAGACTCAGAGAGTCACTTAGTTCTATCATACTAATGGGTTTTACAACTCAGGGAGTCGTACAAGCTATAAAAGCTTAAGGAATCCTAGTTTAAGGGATTCAGGGGTTCGTAGAGCCAAGTGGCAACTAGTGCCCAAGAGGATATAACTTAGGAAGGCTTGTATCGCTTACAGATCAATACGGAAGCCTTATTAAGGCACTTGACGCTTTAAGATCAAAAGGGGAACTGTACTTTATTTAATTATTTAAATCTAAAACCTTGCCCTAGCTAATTAAAAATAGATTTTGGCCACCAGGTTTATATCTGGCGGCGACCACATTTGTTACCCATAATAAATGGGATTTAAGTAACTAATTATTTTAAAATTAGATAAAAGGGTATTTTACCCATAAAGTAAATGTACCACAACAACGGTTCTCCAACCGATGTGTGCTCCATTACACCCTCCCCCATCAGACTGTTGACACCGAGTGACAACATTCGCTTCATTTCCTCTTGAGGTTGGAACCTAAACAGCTAACCGTTCGGTTGTGTTTTTATTCCTTTGTCTAATGACAATCAAGCGTGAATCACAGACTTTGAGCATCTTCTCGACGATGAGGGGATGGTGGACTTTGGAGGAGAAAAGAGAGCGGCGTTCATTCACGCCTTCTTCTCCGGATGAACGTCGGCGGGCCCCGAATCCGTTCCCAGATCGTGGTGCCGCCCCTGATGTCCTAACTGCATTGAGCAGGATACGGGATCATGAGTCCAACAATATTACGAATTCGCTCGATGAAGAGCAAGAGCATATGATCCTCATAAAGGAAAGAGCTCGTCGTCGAGCTGCCGAAATAGCAAAAGCTAAAGCTCATAGTGAATATAGATTCACTCCGCTTAGTGTGGACGAGCGTCTCAAAGAGAAAGCGGGTCATTGCTTGGCCATCTGGATCTCTGGTGACCCGGCGAGGACGCCGCAAGAGATCGCTGCCCGCGACGCTATTCATGAGCAATACTTTACGCCAAAGGTAATGACGCGAAGCCAGTATCTGGCGCGTTTACGTGATCAAGCCCGTGGAACTTCGGTGACCTCCATGCGGGAAATTTCGATCGTTTTGTCACCAAACGAAACAAGAAGTGAAAACGAATTATCATTTGAGAACTGGGTTCACCGGGCCCACCGTCTTCGTAATTTCTGGATTATCAGAGAGTCTGCGGATAGAGGTGATGTTCGTTTGGAACGGAAGCTTCGCTTCGACTTTGCTAAGCTTAAGGCCAAAGGCCAGTTACGTTCGGCATTTATGCCACAAAATGAAGAAAGGCCTAGCCGATGTTTCAGTGCTTCGGTTGACCTACAACCAAGGGTCGAAGCCGTACTGAGGCTTTCGATCCACCTAATCATCCCACGTTGAGCGGTGGGAAGCGTCGTTTGACGCGAGTTGACCCTGAGCTTGGCGCTCAAAAACGTCAACGGCGTACGGGCAATCTTGCCGAAGAGGTATCTCGAACTCCCAAGAGTTGTCAGATGAGGGGTACCCTAGCCACTTCACCAGATACTGGTATTGACCTCACGACGACGTCGCTTTAAAAGTTTCTCCACATGAAAAATAAAGGCTTCCCCGCGCATCAAGCAGCGCGGGAGGGGGTCGAAATTTCGGCGGAAGCATTTTGATGCTCTACGGCGCGAGGTGCAACTTCTTCGTGATGTCATTGCTCAGGTCGAGAGCTCTTTTGAGGCGGTTGGGGACCGTCTTTCGACGCTGGAGCGTCAGCAGCCTCGTTTAGAGGGCCAATTGGAGTTCCTGGTGAGGATGCAACTGTCTGCGGCACGACCGCCTGTCTCGGCGCAAGCGCCTTCAAGTCCACGTGGGAAGGGTCCCGATATTGGCTTTAGCAAGCCAAAGTAAGACACTGGGTGTGTACGCAGCTTGCTGGGAAGGTTTGGCGTATAAGCCAGGCCCTTTTTGGCCACGACCGTAAATGGTCCAATAAAGCGCGGGCGCAATTTGGTCTTGAAGACCGCGGAAACCAAGTTGGTAGGTAGGTTTTTAGCGTTTAGCAAATTTCGGTCTCCGACCATATAAGAATTATTACAGCTTCTGCCTTTGGCATCTGCTTGTTCTTTTTGTTTGTCTTGGCTTTCAGCCATCGTATCCCTTACATGTCTTAAGACACTAAATCGCGTCGCTAGAAACTCACTTACTTGTTTCCGAACGGTAACAGGGCTGATATCAGCAAGCCTATCGGCCAATTCTCCCCCACTAAGCCCTAACCACCCAGTAGTATCATTTATGGAACGCGTGGGAGGGTAAGATCGTGTACATAGAACGGAGTATAGCCTGTAGAGGCATGAATAGCGTTATTTAACGCAAACTCCACCACTGGGAGCATTGAGCTCCAGCGCTTTGGTGTCTGAGCACTCACGCTGCGTAAAACGTCTTCAATGACGCGATTGACACGGTCAGTTTGACCATCGGTCTGCGGATGGTCCGCAGTGGACATATCCAATCTGGTGCCAAGCACTCGAAAAATTGATTTCCAGAATTTACCCGTGAAACGGGATCCCGATCAGAGACAATTGCCACTGACAAGCCATGTTGTCGAAACACGCGATCGTTAAACAGCTTAGCTGTACCCTCTCCATCAATTGAATTCGGCACGGCCGCATAGTGAGCCATTTTGCTCAAACGGTCAACAAAGACCACTATACCGGAATTACCGGCTGAATCTTTCGGTAGCCCACAAACAAAATCCATACTAATGGACTCCCAGCAACCTATGGGGACGGGAAGACTCGCCAGTGGCGCAGCAGCATGCGCCGAGGGGTCAACCCGTTGGCACGTTTCGCATGTGCGAACATATGTGCTGATCCATTCATAAAGTTTGGGCCACCAATAGCCCTGGTTTATATGCCGTAGGTCTTTTCTCTACCGAGATGACCACCAAGGACAATATCGTGTGCCTCATAGAGGATTCGGTACTTCAAATCCTCATCATGAGGAACAACATGCGGAGGGTCCGCGATGTCTGTGCAATAACGCAACAGGTTGTTAACGATAGAAAATCGATGTAACCTTGCACGCAAACATGCCGGTAATTTAATACCTGAATCCGAGTTCATTAAAGCTCGTAGCAGAGCTACACACTGTCCATCCTTGGCGTAAGCCGAACGGATTAATTTAAAAATAGGTTACGAGATAGTCTTTAGATGAGAAAGCTCATAATCCGGCCTGCGTGATAACGCATCGACCAAAGCATTTTGCTTGCCGGGTTTATACTTCACCTCGAAGTTGTATTCCGCAAAAAAGGATAGCCATCGGGCCATTCTCTGTGAGAGATGGGGCGACGTAGTCGCCGTGCGTAATGACGCGAGATCTGCAACCACAAACGGCTCAGAGTCGAGCAGATGAACTCTGACTTTGACGAGAGCATACTTCATAGCAAGGGTTATTCTTTTCCGCAGCATCTATTTGTAACAGAGCACTGCCAATGGCAAAATCTGATGCATCATAGACGACACTGAAAAGCCAATTTGGGTTTGGCAGTGCCAGAATCGGGGCAAGGATAAGACTATCCTTTAGTGCTCGAAAAGCATTATTTTAGTTGCTAGTCCAGCACCATTCTGAATCCTTTTTAAGGAGATTAGATAATGACCTAGCCATATCAGCGTAATTTTTGCTATATTTTCGTAAATAGTTGGCGAGACCAAACCACTAACGCAAATCCTTTTGATTTTTAGGAACCGGCCAATCTACTATGGCTTTCACCTTAGCGGGATCCGCTCTAAGGCCTCGCTTTCCATTGAAGCATCCTAAAAAAGGAATTTCGTCTGCGCCAAAAATGCATTTATATGCATTGGCATACAATTTGTTAGTGCGCATGCACCCGAGCACTGCTCGCAAATGGTTTAAATGGTTTTCCATATCCGACCGATCCTGCTCCGCACGACTATGGACAAAAATGTCATCGAAATAAGTCTGTGCTTAACTTCGATGAGGGCGAAACAATTGCCTCACTAGACGATTAAATGTTGCCGGAGCGTTGGAAAGCCCTTGTGGCATAACCAGCCACTCCCATAACATGCCGCTTGCAGTGCTAACCGCTGTAAGCGGGATATGGCTAGCTTGCATGAGCAATTGGTAGCAACCATCGACTAAGTCCAATGCACTGTACATTGTACATCCCACCATAATATTCTGAAGAACATCCTTTCTAGAAATGGGGGTTTGTGCTGGTATAGTGATAGCATTAAGCTTATTATAAACATGTACATTGCGCCATTGACCATCTGGTTTTTTTGACACAAAATGTCGGTGTCGAATGAGGAGATTTGCCCTCTCGTATTATTCCAGCCTCGTGCTTAGCGCGAAAGAAATCGTCAATGACGTCACACTGCTCCTTTGGTAAAGGCCATTGTCTTGTGACACAGTATTTGGTTACCGGAACCAAGTCAATTTCATGACGAACACCTCTATCCAGAGGTAAAATAGATGGTGGGTTATTACATACCACATCTGGAATTCCTTAATCAAGGAACAAAAGGGATCGTAGGATCTTTAAGTATCGATGACCCATTTCGCGCACTAAGTGCAGCTTTTGTGTCATCCAGGACAGCTCGTGTAGAAATGACGATAAGTTTAACTCAACCATAGTTACAATGACCGCCATTTCAGATAAGTCACCAGCCTTTAAGGCTCGACCGCACTCATCAATAGACATTTCGTCTAGCTCCAAAAGAGCATGTAACGAAGGGATTGCCGCAAGGCTAACTTCCCCTCAATATTACCGGTTACACCATTTACAAGCGTATGTACTTGCTCACTCGTATCACTTTTTTAGGGTATACACGCTTCTTGTCCATCCTGTCTTGGAGTGGAGACAATACGCCTCTTAGAGGCCGGGACATTCACATCCCCGGGTTTTCCAGCCTGTATTGGTTCTATACAAGACATGGTGTCTAATTTGACATCCGACAAGGAGTTAGGTAATTCAACTTCCTTATCCAGCGAACGTTCACGTGTCGCTTCACGTGCATTAGGAGGATTGGACCCAAAATGCCCTGGCGAACCGCCAATAGTGTCACTATTGACACTCAGTATGGTGCCACCTCGGCCGACCACACTCGGTGGACTTAGGCATGTCACTCCACGTATCTCAGGGATATTGCACCCTTGATGATTCGGCCTTAGGCCAACAGTTCTTTCAGCATTCAGTGAATCGTTATTACAACGAGTGTCACTCGACGGAGTACGTGCCGTTCTACTTATTTCTACTGAGTCGAGCTCAAAATCAATGTTATTAACATTAAAGTTTATTAGCTCAGACATGCCAATGTCTAAAACACTGACAGACTCATTCAAGGATCCGCGCTAATAGCGCTTTTGTTGCATTGCAAAGGTGGATTCATGACTCTCCAAAACTTTACTAGGAACATTGCGCGTGGCGCCTAAGGTCTTAGACTTCCAATCGATCCATGGCTCATGATGTTCTAACCAGGCCATACCAAGGATGAGATTATATCTCAAATCCAAATCTAGGACGAGACAGCGTTCCATACTGTCAAAGTCCAGAAACTTTATACCTAAGTTCAATGGAACTTTGGGAATAGTGACACGAGTCCCAGTCGCTCTAGCGTATCAGTTTTGAGAGAAATAAATGAAGTTGGGCTTTTATTTGTTTCTTTCAGCAATTTTATATGGTATTTTTTTTTAATTTTTTTTAAAAGTGACAATTTTATTTTATTTTTCAGAAAATGATTTTTTTAAAATAAAATCGTGCTCTAACCCGACATAGGTGAATAGGTCGAGTAGAACCTAATTTCTGTCGATACACGAGACTGCATACAAAACGCAAGGACGAACCCCTCGCTAAGCGAACAGTGGTTGTATCACCTTCATGCACTTTAAGCGCCTCAACGTATTGTGACTTCCTTCAAGGGAAAGGCGTCGAGCATAATTGCAAGACGCTCCTGAGTCAATTAAAATTGACCACGGCTTATCAAAGCCCTTTACAGTCGCTTGAGCGACTAGCAAGCCAGGCTTGTACTCTCGCCCCGCGCCATTGAGCATTGAGCTGATTGGGGCTAGGTTCTGTTTCTTCTCACCTCCTTGAGGTTCAACAGAGCCTAGGTCTTCCCCAGTAGGGCGCCCCGCACCTACTGGGTATCGACGTTTTCCCGCACCGTACCAGATCTCTGGTATAGGTCGGAGTTGGAGCTCTTTCGAGCTTTACGCGAATTTCGAAGAGGGCAGGCAGGGCGTAAACGTTTCGTGCTTCCGCACATATAACATCTACGGATGGTCTTTTGCTGTTCCACAGCTTGAAGCTTCTCTTCTCCTTCCTCAACGAGGCTTAAATTCATGGGTTCCGCTCTATATGACGGAATCCATGTGCTCGAGGAGCTTGTTCGGTGAACAGACGTGCTAACACAAAAGACTTAAAGTCGAACTCGGTGCGTAGCGCTAGACTCCCTCTTCGAAAGTAGATGGATGAATAATTCCGTTCGGGCAACGCCCTCATTGAGACCCCCCCATAAAGATGGTTATTTCAATTGCCTCTTGCACCAGGTCTTGATGCATAGATGCAATGAGAGTTCTCAATTCCTGGACAAAGTCTCCTAGGGCTCTCTTACCCTGTCGAGTCGCTAGGAGCCGTGTTCGCATGCGAAAAGCCTGATCAGGCGGTGCAAACATGCTGGTCATTTGCTGTGTCAGCGAATCCCATAAGGAAAAAGTGTCTTCTATAGACGTGCTGCACGATAGTGCCCATTCCATGGCTCTACCTCCAAGTTTGGAAATGGCCATAGCCACCTTTTGCCGTTCTGTTAAGAACAAGGCGGAATCATTGGACATTTCCATCTGCTTAATCCAAAAAGGAAGATTTTATCCCTCTTTCTCTCAAATGTCTTCACATTTACAGTTTGAGGGCGAGCCCTCGGCTCTGAGTCAGGTACAGAGATGTACCGGGTTGGCATAAATGCCGCTAAATGGTCCTGCACCTGACCGATCAGGGAGGCTTCGTACCGCATGAAGGCTTCAAGCCTTGCATGCAGGACCTCTAGTCCCTGGGAGATATTAAATTCCACGTGCTCAAGCCCGAATAAGGTTTTGAGCTTGTCATAAGCGGCGCGTTGCGCTTCTGAAAATTCTGGAACCTCTTCCATTTTCGTGAGAAATTAGTCTTGTAAAGACTCAGGCGTAGATTGACTACGAGTTCTACCAGGTGTAGCGGAGCTACCTCGCTCCTTTAGTCAGAGGAAGACTTTCAGACTCAGAGAGTCTTTTAGTTCTATTGAGCTAATGGGTTTAACAACTCAGGGAGTCGTACAAGCTATAAACTTAAGGAATCCTAGTTCAAGGGATTCAGGGGTTCGTAGAACCAAGTGGCAACTAGTGCCCAAGGAGATATACCTTAGGAAGACTTCTATCTCTTACAGATTAATGCGCAAGCCGTAGGAAGGCACTTAATGTATTAAGATCAAAAGGGGATAACTCAATTATTTAAATCTAAAAACCCTACCCTAATTAATTTAAAATAGATTTTGGCCGCCAAATTTGTATCTGGCGGCGACCACATTTGTCACCTATAATAAATGGGATTTAAGTAACTAACTATTTTAAAATTAGACAAAAGGATATTTTACCCATAAAGTAAATGTACCACAACAACGGTTCTCCAACCGATGTGTGCCTTATTACAGCATTCTAGCTGCTCTTTCGTTTCTCGACGTCCGGACTGTGACTTAAGAAACATAGCATAATTTTGGGCTTGTTTGATTTTGTGGGCACACCGCACTTCCACCCAATCAGAGTGCGCGTGCGATTTTTTTTATCAACTATGAGAAGTTTATCACGCATCTGCTATCCTCCGATACTTGGTATTCGTGTGGAAAATATCCTTTAACAAAGGTTAGATTGTATATGCTAGCGTGGACATGTCAGGAGAATTACGATACATACGTTTAAGTATCTCTCGAAGGACGAGTTTGCCTGGTATTGCACCAATTTTACAAAGGGCCATGAGGCTGACTGCAATGTCGTTACAAGCCGCAACTACTGTTATGGTCTTACAAATAATTGGTGCAACAGTTTCATTTTTCTGCTCGTATTGGAAAGCCACCTACGTCGTAGACACGAATACGACACGGCTATTACTGAGCGGAGGATCAATTGAATCGCTGTTCTATTAAGGTTTATAAACTTCCATGAGACCAACCTACAGCTTGCAGGATACGAAAACGCTTCAGCAAGCAACCGGAAAGAATCACAGGTTTCGCTTTTCGAGCCAAAAAAAATCTAAACTCAAATTACTTTGCTACACCCATGTGACCTTGTCTTCGATAGGCTTGCGAGTACCTTTAGGCACCTTGGCGTCTTCCTTTGGCATTCCGACGTAGAAGAGACCAATGCATTTGTCTTTCGCTTCCAACTGCAAATAGTCCTTCATCTCTTGCGCCAACGTTATCGGTGGACCTGAGCTCCAGTACGCCGCTACGCCATGAGTAGTGGCCACTAGATGCATATTCTGGACAGCACAGGCCACGGCGCACAATTCTTCCCATTCCGGAATCTTACCGCTTTTTTGGCGCTTTAGGCAAATTGCAATGACGTACGATGAGACGGAGCAATTGGAAATCATCTTGTTATATTTCGACTGCAAAAACTTGTTGGCCGGTACATTGGTCCGATACCACGTCGCCATAAGTTGACCGAGCTCCAGGCGCTTTTCAAGCGCTTCAAACACCACAAAGCGCCACGGCTCGGTCCTACCATGCGTAGGTGCCCAGTTAGCAGCGGTAAGCATTTTCTTTAGCACGTCACGAGGCACTTTTTTATCGCTATCATAGTCGGTCGGGAAAATACTGCGGCGTTCAGCAATGAGCGCCTCGGCAGTCCAGAGCCTGTCCCCATCGGCATTATACACTATCTTGTTGCTTCCTGCCGCAGTTTTCTCTTTACGATGACCAAGAGTAGTCATCTCCGCACGTAGCTTTAGCACATAAAGTGCTAGACACACCGTCGCGGTGGTCGACGCCACGATCGCTTGCATTTGTGAACAAGTCATACTGACCAATTAGAAGAGTTAGAGAAGTAGTCCTTTTGTTGTGGCTGCAAAAGCCAGAGATTCAAGTAAATAAAGATTTGACCATGCTGTCTCGCCACATCACGGCTTCGTTGCGTCGTGCTTTTTCTTCGACTTATTTTAAGGCTTCCTTGCAGGCTGTGTGGACCCAATCAAATGGCCATCAAAGCTTTATACCCACATGGAAGCTTTATGCAGTCGGAGCAACTGCGGTCGGAGTGACCATGTGCCCATCACTATGTGAGTCGAAAGTCGAGGAAGTTGAGACCTCAGGACCTCCTGGCGTTCGTCGACCCGACTTGCCTGTTTTCTCATTAGATGAAGTGCAAAAGCATACAGGAGCTCATAAAAACGGTACGTGGGTCGTCTACCGACACGGCGTTTACGATATTACAAAATTTATTGCGTCGCACCCGGGCGGAACGAAAATTCTCTTGGCTGCTGGGCGTTCCATTGAACCATTTTGGCAACTTTATGCTGCTCATAACCACGCGGATGTACACAAAATACTCGAGACGCTACGGGTTGGCAACTTGCGACAGGAGGACGTCGAGTTGCTGGAAACAGTACGAAAGGAACGGTACGGTAAAGGACCGTACAGCAAAGATCCGACCCGTCATCCGGCTTTGAACGTCAATTCCAGTATGCCATTTAACGCCGAGCCCCCAGCCGAGTTACTCATGCAGTCGTTCATAACCCCCAACGACCTCTTTTTTGTGCGTAACCATTTGCCAGTACCCGAGGTGGATATTGAAACATTTACATTAAAAATCGCAGGACTAGGCATCGATCAAGAGAGAAACGTGGAATTTACAATCGATGATTTAAAGAACAAGTTTCAACATCATACAATTACGACAACAATTCAATGTGCTGGAAATCGACGAGCCGAGATGTCGAGTGTAAAGCAAGTGAACGGTTTAAGTTGGGATACCACAGCACTGTCGACCGCCACGTGGACGGGTGTGTTGCTATCGGATGTGCTAGCTAGTATTGGCATTACGGATGAATCGTCGTTATCTGAAAACTCTCTTGAGATGGGCCAAGCTGACCAAAACAGCGTTATGCAGCACGTTCAGTTTGAAGGATTGGATGCCGACTTGGAGGGCAATACGTATGGTGCATCCATTCCTGCTGCCACGGCTTTAGATCCGAGGAAAGAGGTGCTACTGGCATTTCAAATGAATGGAGAGACGATCCCACGAGACCACGGCTATCCTTTGCGAGCGATTGTACCAGGTACCGTAGGGGCTCGTAACGTCAAGTTTGTACATCGGATTATACTTTCGAGTGACGAGAGTCCGAGTTTCTGGCAACAGCGAGACTACAAAGGCTTTCCACCCAATGTTGACTACTCGCGGGATGATTATTGGAAGTTTGCAGGTGCTTCGATTCAAGAACTTCCAGTTCAATCTGCAATTACGGAACCCAAGGACGGATCCGTTCACGTGGTCACTGATACGTCGGATAGCTCCATTGTCACTGTCAAAGGCTATGCTTGGAGTGGCGGTGGTCGCAATATCATTCGAGTAGATGTATCGGTTGATGGTGGTAAGACGTGGACGCCTGCAGAATTGCATGAGCTAGGTAAACGTCAAAAGTATAATCGAGCATGGGCTTGGACGCCTTGGGAATTAGACGTGGAGGTGCTTTCAGGCACGACAACACTGGATATCATGTGTAAAGCTATCGATGCTTCTTACAATGTTCAGCCTGACACCATTCCTCCTATTTGGAATATGCGGGGTGTGCTGAACAATGCTTGGCATCGAGTGCATGTGACAGTGGAGCACTCGGTCGACGAACATTAAATATTAAGATTATGGTTATATTGCTACTTACGTGTAGACGTACTGTCTATTCGAATACTTACACAAATGGAAAAATGAGGATATCTTGAAGCATAAAGGTATGACACCCCTCCGCACCTTAAATATTACAAATGGACAAGGTCTAAGTGACTTTCAGCACGATGTCGGCTTATTACGCTCAGCTTTTTGCTCGACCTTTTATATGGCGTTAAGGCACTGGTACCACCATGCACTTAATATCTACACAAACCCATTACATCATTCACGCTAATAGCTTTATGGATACTGCAACATTGTAATGGGGTGTCCCGTTGCATAAGTATTGTTTCCTTAAAGAGTAATAATTAATATAATGTGGTATGAAAGGAAAAAAGCAAAGAAGTACAAATATATAAATTTCAGGAAATGTTATTGCTACCCCACCATTTGGTTATTTCCACCCGACCATTTGGTTACTCCACCCCATGTAAAAATAAATGACCGTCGCTGCCAATTTGATTTGTATCAACCAATCAGAAGCATTATGTATTGCGCTTCGCATATTTTTTAAATGAGCGGAAATATATCATTTTGTGCTGATCTACTCTCCTCTATCCTACTTTTCGAATTATAAATAAGCGGCTCCTTCCACTCGATGTAACGGGGTGTATCGTTACATAAAAATAACACTTAAATGTTGTTAATTAATATATTATTTAAAAGGTAAACAATATTTGCAGGATGTTACTTTATATAGTAATATTCAGAATTCTTATCCATAAATAGGTATAGACCATTAAATTTATTTATTCCGCAGACTAATCAGCTGTAAACGTAAACAAAGAGATAGACAGATAAGAATTCAATTACATGTTTAGTATTAGATACAATTAAGTTAGCATTTACAAAGATAGAAAAAGAGACACTTAATCATATTAATACAGGTTTTCATTTAACCCTCTTTAAGTTAGTTGTCTTAAAGCAAAATCTTCCTCTGCACGTACTAGTGTAGGTGAAGTGACGTAAGGCACCACTCGCAACTGAAGCAGTGCGAAGTGGACTTGTACTGAAGCAGTACAAGTCGTTGTACCCGTTACACCAGGCAGCATTTTGTAGTCCGTCCAAGGACAACATTTCCTACATCTAACATGGACATGTTGGATGATAATGGGACACGCATCACGTTTCCCCTGAAAGCTACTCCTTTCTAAGTGACATAGAAAGGAGTGCGGTCGAACGAATGAGTTCGACCGTAGGAAACGATGCAACATCGGCAATGCTGTCCAATTTGGACAGAGATGCCCTCCAATCAACCATCGCCAAGTTCATACAATATGAAATTGACGAGATGAAGGAAAAAGTAGCCTTGCTGAATCAGCAGGGCTCTCAACAGGCAGAGCTGTTGAGGTTACAACAGGTACAGATAGGCCCCTGTACTTGGGATGACGCAAACGCTTTGTCCCGAAACTTTAAAGATTGACATCTCTAAGTAAAGGGGAGTCGAAGAAGACTCCTTCTTGAGATGGTTTGTCGAGTTGGACGATGCCATTAGGGCACGTCACATCATCGATGAGCACATGCAAGTCGCATTCGCTTAATCAAATTTGGCAGGTCGTGCCAAAATTTCGGCATTAAGCCTTCAGTTGCGCGATTCATACGTCTTTGTGTCGCTAGAGGCTTTATAAGCCCGGCTCAAACAGACGTTTGAACCTCTAAGAACTGAGTTCAGAGCTCGTTTAGAGCTTCTGAAACTCAAGCAAGGCAAGCGTGATGTTCACGCATATGCCCAGCACATAGGACTCTTAGCGAGTTGTATAACAAATAACCCAGTCCAAGAACTCACGTTAATTACGGTGTTCATGCAAGGTCTTACGGATAGTCCCGTAAAGACCCACCTGTTCCGCTTGGAACTGGATACGCTTGAAGAAGCAATATCCGTAGCGGAACAGGAGGACTTTAGCTTGAGACAGGCTCAAGCTAGTTCGTCATCATATCGTCCACCAAGACGACACGAGTTAGGAGGTCCAGAACCCATGGACCTTTCTTACGTCGACCTCGCTTTTCGAACAATAAGCAATCGCAGAAATGCCATCGCTGCCAAAAATTGGGACACTACGCTCATGAGAGTAGTGCCCCACGCCCAGCACCGAAAGGTACTGAACGTAATTTTGGACCGTATGCCAAAAAGGGCAACGGTCGCGGATCCGACGTTGTTGCGAAATCGCAACAGCGAGGCGGACCGCCAAAAAATGGACGGGGTCAGTAGGGGCGCAACGCCCTACTGATCCAGCAACCTCAAGAGAATTTGCAAATCTCTTGACAAAAGTTGCTCCAGACACACAATCATTATGTGTCTCTGCACCTGGTGATGAGGTATC